>NC_055988.1:166596836-166896836 GCF_018446385.1 Zingiber officinale
ACAAAGAACCACAGGCTCCCTAACGGATTCTCAACCCACTAGGACTTTCTGCCCCTCCGTCCACCCGACCTAATAAGACTTCCTACCACTCGGTCCATCCGACCTACTAGGACTTCCTTACCTAGCTGCAACTAGGACTTCCTGCCTAGTATCTGGTTCTCTTGATCTGGACACGAGAGCCCCCATTTTTTCATTCAAGGTCAATATTTCACCCACATGGTTCGATTGGACTATGACTCTTGTGCACAAACGACGGTTAAACCTTCTTACAGTCTGGGCTCTAATACCAATTGTTGGATCGAAAAAATTTAGATATCTCTACAATGACATGATATTGTCCATTTTGGGCCTAAGCCCTCATGATTTTGCTCTTAGGCCCTATCTAAAAGGTATCATACTAATGGAGATATCTTTCTCTTATAAACCCATGATCTTTCTCATATGTTTTCAATGTGGGACTATGTTAGCAACCTTACAACCCCAACAAGCACATCATGAAGATCATGGATATAGTAGCTCGATTGAAGACACTCAAGGTGAAAATATCTAAAACTTTACTTGTGCACTACATCTTATACTCTCTTCCTCATCAATATAGTCCTTTCAAAATTTCCTACAATACACATTAGGATAAGTGGTGAATCAATGAGTTAATGACCATATGTGTATAAGAGGAAGGAAGGTTATTAGTGGAAATGAGTGATAATGTTCTTACGACTGTATAAGGAAAGCCACAAAAACAATCCACATACCACAGTCAAGGGAAAAAGGAAAGAGAAGATTTTGTCCCAACCTAACATCAAGAAGAAATCCAAGTATTTCTTCTGTAAAAAGAAGTGGAGCATAAAGAAGGATTGTAGTAAATTTAAGGATTGGTTTGAGAAGAAAAGTATTCTTATCTCATTTATCCGTTATGAATCAAATATGCTTAGTATGATTTTAACATTTGATGGATTGATTCTGGATCTATAATCCATGTCACGAATACCTTGCAAGGTATGTAAAGCCTAAGGAAGCTACTAGGAAATGAGCAAAGCATCTATTCTAGAAATATGATGTACTCACATGTGGAGACAATTGAAACATGTATTTAATTTTAGATAGTGGCCTTGTTTTGAATTTGGAAAGAACATTTTATGTTCCTAATTTTGTGAAAAAATTATTTATTATTTCAAGGCTTGTACCATTTGAATACTCATTTGATTTTTTAGGTAATTCTATGTATTTATTTTATAAATTAATTTGATTGGAAATGATACAATGAGTAATGACCTTTATTCTATATCTTTACAAAATAATAGCAAAACTACTATGCATGTTTGAGTTGGTATTAAAAGATGTGTTATAAATGAGGATTCGTCTACTTTATAGCACTAGAGATTGGAACTGTTAGTACAGGGAGCATCAGACGATCGAACCTGAGTTTTGATAATGACAAAAGGTTCTAAGTTAAGTGTTATTGTTATTCTAACAAGTTGAACTGAGTGTGCAAGAAAATCCAAAGTGATTTAGGCAAAGGAAAGTCCTAATTGAGACTAGGCAGGTAGAAAGTTCTAGTTGTGGTTAGACAACATAGTCCTTATTCAGGGAGCTAAGCAAAGTCTTGACAGGTCGAGGATGTTGGGTGAAATCTAAGAATCGAGGACACTAGGTGAAAATCTTAAGGGTCGTGGACACCAGGTGGAAGACTGGACGAGTTGGGGATTAGATATCCAGCATGAAGTCCTGATGACTCAGACACTGAGCAAAAGTCTAGACGATCTGGAGGACCGGTTTGGTAAAAGGTAATCTCTTCTGAGAGGAGTAGGTGAGGACGCATTCCTCAAAGAGAGAATAGTAGACGTCGGTCCTTCCTAGAGTTTTAGTGAAACTCAAAGTCAGGTCTGGATAGTCCGGAAGCTGTTAAAGTAACTTTTTATATACTGATTGCCTATTATTCTAACTTTGTTTTGTAGGAAGATTAACATTTTGCAAGTTAGGATTTTTCCTTGTTTGGTCGATCGAACGTCGGGATCAGTCGACCGAACCTAGAGATTTTGCCTAGATCGATCGACCGAACATCCGGATCAGTCGACTGAACCCCCAAGCAAAGAGATCATATTTTAGCTCACAATGAGGTTTTGACCGAGGGATCAGTCGACCGAACAAGAAAGTTCAGTCGACTGAATGGTGGATAATTAGTGAGTTGATTGGACCAGATAAGCCAGCGAGGATAGTGGGATCAGTCAATCGAACGGCGAGATCAGTCAACTGAATGAAGATCTCATCTAAAGTGGCAGGATTTGGATAGAAAGTCGGGCCAATATTGAAGGCTCAGTCGACCGATCAGGGTAGATCGGTTGACTGATAAAAGTCAAGTTGCGAAACTTGATCCCGAAATTAGTGGATCGGATCAAGCTCAACTCGGCTATAAAAGAAGGCCTTGACCAACACTTCAAAACAATGATTCAAAATGAATTAGAATGATCTTCTCTCGTGTGCGCTGCTTAAAAGATGATTCTACAACGTCGTAACACTAGTCTGATGACGACTACACAAAAGATCCAACTTTCCAAGTCGTCGGTAAACTTTGTTTTATTGCAATACTTATACTTGTCATTATTCTACTGTATTTTTAAAGATTTTTTCGAAACTATAGTGACTACCCAACGAAAGCATTTTCACGTGCGGGCTTTGAAATAGAAGTTGTCATAGGCTCCGATCCAAGTAAAATTACTTGAGTTTGCGATTGTGTTTCTTTATTTCCACTGTGCATTCTATGTTTTGAGAAAAAGATGAAAGTTGTTAGTACCCTAAGGCAGTTTTGATGTGATCAACCAAATCATGTTAGGTCCTGTTGATATTTAACCCCTGTGTCTAAGTGTGCAGGAACTTAGGAGTACAGGAAGTCGAGCAAAAGATACAGCTAGCAAGAAGGATGACACGGATGAGAGCTGACAAGCTCGGTGCGTCTGAGGGAAAAGGTGTTGTGAAAGAGTATGCGGGTGGACGAGAAGAAGGCGCACGACGTTTCCGAGGGACGAGAAGTCGGAGCAAAAGATTACTCGAAGGTCAGAAGTTGGGTTCGGGTGAGCCCTATCCCGGATGACCGAGATCACCCAAACGAGCGAAGCCGGAGCGGAAGACCCGGACCAAGGCGAACGAAACCTGAGCAGAAGATCGAGACCGAAAGTCAATAGGATGTTGACTTTCTTGGTCCGGGTGCCTGCACTCGCCCGGACCAGGATTTTTATCTGGATCTCGTCAAACGCGATCCAATTTACGGGGATAAAATTTTATCCTCCTCTAGGCACCTAGAACCCTTCCAAACGCCCCGACTAGCGCTATAAATATAGCTCTTGCCCCAAAAGTCAAACAACAACTTGTATACGAGCTTCTTTAGTGTTCTACGACTTTATGTGCTTCCAACGCTTGTAAGAAGCTTCTTTCCCTACGATGAAAGGAGAATTTGAGTAGTGCTTCAAAGTCTTGGATTAACAACCTTCCTAGTTATAATCAAGTAAAAAAATCGGTAGCCTCTTTCTTTTTGCATTTATCAATTCTTTGTTATACAAGTATCCTAGTATTTCAAAAGATCGAAAAATGTTTGTTTGTTATTACTGTGCAGACAATTAACCCCCTCTTATTGGTCGTCAAGGGGCCTAACAAAAGTCATGAGCGTTATTCACTCCCCTCTAGCGCAATGATCCTACAGGAACATATTTCCATAGAGAAGATAAAATGATTAGTAAATGATGCAGTACTTGGTACTTTATGTTGGTGCAACCTTAGGTCAAGGTTGACCTGGTTGACCTGACTCGAGTTGACCTGACTCGAGTTGTATTTTGATGTTTGACTTAGGAAGATTGTTGGTGCAACCTTAGGTCAAGGTTGACCTAGTTGAGTTGTATTTTGATGTTTGACACTCGTGGAAGAGTTGTATTCTTGATATGGGACAAATGTTTGGGAGATTATTGGTGCAACGTAGGTTAAGGTTGACCTGGTTGACCTGATTCGGGAAAGAGTCCAAGTATGGAGACTTGGCACGGAGAAGTCCAAGCAGGGAGCTTGGCACGAGGGAAAGTCCTAACTGGGATGTTAGACAGGTGGAAAGTCCTGGTGAGTGAAGTCAGGCAGTGGGAAAGTCCTAACTGGGATGTTAGGTAGTGTGAAAAGTCCTGGTGAGTGAAGCCAGACAGTGGGAAAGTCCTAACTGGGATGTTAGGCAGTTGGAAAGTCCTGTTGAGTGAAGCCAGGCAGTAAGAAAGTCCTAACTGGGATGTTAGGCAGTGTGAAAGTCCTGGTGAGTGAAGCCAGGCAGTGAGAAAGTCCTAACTTGGATGTTAGGCAGTGTGGAAGTCCGGGTGAGTGAAGCCAGGCAAGGAAAAATCCAGATGGATCAGGGATGATCGGACATCTGGTGTTGAGGAAAGTCCAAGTAGGTCAAAGGGATTGACCGGACACTTGGCAGGGAATTCTAGCAGGTCGAGGGAGTGACCAGATGCTAGGAATGAAGTACCAACAGGTCGAGGTTGACCGAATGTTGGTTTGGAAGGATTGGGACTTGGTTTGGGCAAAAACCAAGTCACTAGTTATCTGATCGTGCTCACCGAGCGGACCGAGAAGGGCATTCTGGGCGGCTATCCGCGCATCGTCGATCTGCGAACCGGCTACAAGATCGACGTGACCGGTCCGAACCCCGCCACCTTCGGTATTTTCAAGTGGAGCGCCGACGGCAGGACGCTGCTCGGCGGAGCGGAAGAAGGCCGAGCTCAATTTGCCTCCACTCGGTTCTAGGAATGTGTCGAGTGAGCACCGAATTAGGTGTTGTACCCCATGAGACCGATCAGGCATCCTCCCGATCGGTCCACGGCCGATCGAACTATAGCGAGACCCATACATGTCTTTTTGTCTCTTCTTGGCAGTATAGCACTAACAACAAGGCATGTTCTGCTTCTTCCTCTTCTCTTCTGCTACAGAGCTGCTGTTCTGGTGCTTGAGCTTTGTTGAGCTCTTCTTCGCAAGCTTCGCGTGAGCTTCTTCCTTCGGCTAGGACTCTGACTGAGCTGCTGTTGTGGTTGGCGTCTGAGAAGCTGTTGCTTCTTCAACAGTCGACAAGAAGGCAAGGGTTGTTTACATTTGCTGTGTATTTACTTCTTTCTTCTCTTGTATTTGTACTCCTTATCTTGCAAGAAGTAGTTGTGGCGAGGTTTCTCCACCCATAAGGAGCTCATATTTAGCCGGTTCTCCGGGGACTCATCCACCGACGGATTGATAGGCTTCGTCCACCTTACGGACACGCCGAGGAGTAGGAGTTCATCTCCGAACCTCGTTACATCGGTTTGTTTTTCTTCTCCTTAGTTTCTTCCTTGTATTTCCGCTGCGACTAACCCTAACTGTAGGAAGAACGCGAGAATTTGGGGCGGCTATTTACACCCCCCCTCTCTAGCCGAGTACGAACGTTCCCAACGAGTGGTATCAGAGCGAGGCCGCTCTTCGACGGATCAACACCCGGGGAGCACGGGCTAGAGATGGATCTCTATGGAGAAGATGTCACGATTCAACCCTTCTACGAGTCTCACGACAACTTCACATATTGGAAGGTAAGGATGATGTATTTTCTTAGGACTAATATGTTAAATTGGTTTTGTGTACAAGAAGGGTTTTCCTCTCCGATGGATGAGGAAGGAAAACCTATCAAGAAGAAGGAGTGGACGAAAGAGCAAATCCGACAATCCGAAATCAATGACGAGGTAACAAAAATTATTGAATTTGGTTTACCTAATAATGTTTTGTGCAAGATAGATAGGTACAACAATTCCAAGGAATTATGGAACAATTTGGCAAAATTCCATGAAGAGGAGCCTAGTGAGCCAAGTAGCTCACATCATGGAGGAAGCGAATTGGGAGTTGAGGGCTACTCAACATCCAAGGAAGAAGTGGAGGAGAGCTCTTGTTCAAGATCGGAGCAAGAAGAGGCATCTACCTCCGGAAGGGATGAAGAAGAAAGCGCATCTACATCCACAACCCTAGGTAACTCAAACACTGTTATTTCAAGCAAATTACACATAATGTGTTTTGAGTGTAGGAAGTTTGGGCACTACAAGAGTAAGTGTCCAAAGAGGGTTAGAAAGACTCCACCGGCACCAAAGGTCAAGGAAGTCGGAGTCCCGACATGCAAGAGCAAGAAGCACGTGGTGTGCTTCCAATGCAAGCAACGGGGACACTATAGGAGTCAATGTCCAAGGGGGAGGCAACCTCACAAGGACAAGAGGCCAAACACGTGTAAAGGGGGAGCTAAGGAAAACCCTAAGGTAACATTTAAAGCTCATTCTTGCAATTCTAGTAGGATGCATGCTAGTAGTCTTATTGCCATTGTCAATAATGATAAGCATGTTAACACTAGAAATCGATACATGTGCTTAGGAGCCAAGCATGTTAGCCTAGATAAGAACAATTCTAGAAATGCTAACCCTAGAATTAACTCATCTAAGGCTAAGGAAAATCTAGATAGAAATCTCAAATCATCTAGACACATGCCTAGGAATACCTTAAAGAAAAATGATAAATCAAAACTTGAGGTATTAGAGAAAGAAAATCAAGTCTTGAGGTCAAGACTTGACTCTCTAGAAAAGACTCTTAAGGATTTGACTCTAGGGTCTAAGGGTCAAAAACCCAAGTCCAAGGACAAGAAAGGTTTGGGTCACAAACCTAAGTCTCAATTGGTCAAGCTCACTTATCATAATGTTTCATTCGACTATGGAACAAAACCTAGGGCTAGGAAGACCATTACCAAGGTCACAAGGGGAGTCACCCCTATAGTTGACCTTGATGAGACCCAAATGACCTAGGCTTTAAAGCCTAAGAGGGTCATTAGGAGGGTTGCTAGGGAAGTTATCCCTAGTGAATATTTAGTGAACCCAATGAGCTCTAATAGGTATTGGGTTCCTAGGAGCATCTTCTCTACCCCATAGATGGGTTAGAGAGTGTCAACTCCGATTAGAAGGGTAGTTAACCCAACTTTGAGGAAATTGACACTCAAGGAGCATTTTCAAGGTTTTGAGAACTTTTGAAAATGAAATGGAATTATCATGTACTCCTTTGAAGAGTTAAATGTGCCTAAAGATTGGAAATTTCATTTTTAATCTCAATTGGCACAATTTGGGAAAATCTAGAGAACTCTCGGAAAAAAAAAATTGAAACATGCCAAGTTTTGAGGATAAATTTGATCTTTAAGTGGCATGAATTAATCTAGAGTTCAAGAAGTGTCAAAATTAGGATTTTGGCATTTTGGGGCAATCTAGGATTAAATTTGAAGTTAGCCAAGTGGTTAAGGATACTTAGATACGTAATCTAGGTATATTTATTTATGCTAAATCTTGCCATGATTGTTTGCCCTCACATGTCATGACATCATGTTTAGTTTTATTATCATTTGAAATGTCATGATAATGCTTAGGCTAGTTTTTATGTCATGTTTATTTAAGTTTCAAACTTTATGCCATGACATCATGACTTTGGCACATGTTTTCATTTATGATACCATTTTATGCCATGTCATCATCTCTTGCATTAATAATCAATTGAATTGATTTAAGGATGAAAAACATATTTTGATATTGAGATCAAATTTGTGTTTAGAAAATGCATGAGACCTTAGTCTAAGATACCTAAACTCATATCTCACATTAAAATTGCCATGGATGTGTTTGATACACTTTAGATGTGTGTGAGATATTAGGATCATGAATTAGGATCAAGGTGCATAGTTCTTGTACCTAGATGAGCCTAATTCAAGAAATGGAGGATCATAGGGAAAGCTTGTGTACAAGTCATGTACATTTAGCCCTAAGATTATGGTCCTAAATTAAAAGGTTTAAAATCATTTTGAAATTGATTTGGAAAATCTTGATGAAGCCATCTTAGTGATTGCATTCATCATTGAACATTGTGATACAAAGTTGAGTTAAACTTGAACTATTTCAAAGTTTTTGAACTTTGTATCAAGATTGAAAAATGGAAGTTATTTTCATAGAAAACTATTTTTCCATGATAGTATATGTTATGAGGAATGTATCCTCAAAATTTCACAATTTTTCGAATTTTCTGAAATTTTCTAGGAGTTTCTGAATTTCGGGAAGGAAATTTCAGAAATCTCCTGTCAGAGTCTGGATCGGTCTGGGGACCGATCCAGGGAAGTCCTGATCGGTCTGCGGACCGATCCAGTGAAGCATGGATCGGTCTGCAGACCGATCCAGTAAGATCCAGAGAGCTTGGTGCGATCTGGTGAAGGCCTGATCGGTCTGGTGACCGATCAGTGACAATCCAGTGCGATCAATGAAGCATGGATCGGTCTAGGGACCGATCCAGGGGGATTTTGATCGGTCTTAGGACCGATCAGTGCGTGCCAGTTTCTGATTTTCAGCAAGTGTTTGAAATTTCAGTTTTTGGGAGTTGAGTTTCGGATTTCTAAAGGTTTGAAACTCTCCAAGACATTGTTGGTGCAATGGTCAAGGGGGAGTTGACCTTTAGGGGGAGTTTTTACCTAATGGTCAAGGGGAGTTGACTCTTAGGGGGAGTTTTTACTCCTTAAGACTTTTGAGGACTAGTGACATAGGATTGTCACTAAGTTGATTGTTGAGTTTAGTATCAAGGGGGAAATTAAGAGTTTCAATGAAAGGTATGGGACTTTCATTAGGAGGAAACTCTTGACCTTCATTCTCTCTTTTTGATGTGTGTCAAAAAGGGGGAGAGTGTTGGAGAATGGGAGAATGTTCTAGATAATGTTCAAGGAAGAACATTGAAGAACATTGGGAAACCTAAGTTAGGTTATCGGATTAACCTAACTTGATTATGGTTTTGTCAAACATCAAAAAGGGGGAGATTGTTGGTGCAACCTTAGGTCAAGGTTGACCTGGTTGACCTGGTTGACCTGACTCGAGTTGTATTTTGATGTTTGACTTAGGAACATTGTTGGTGCAACCTTAGGTCAAGGTTGACCTAGTTGAGTTGTATTTTGATGTTTGACACTCGTGGAAGAGTTGTATTCTTGATATGGGACAAATGTTTGGGAGATTATTGGTGCAACGTAGGTCAAGGTTGACCTGGTTGACCTGATTCGGGAAAGAGTCCAAGTATGGAGACTTGGCACGGAGAAGTACAAGCAGGGAGCTTGTCACGAGGGAAAGTCCTAACTGGGATGTTAGGCAGGTGGAAAGTCCTGGTGAGTGAAGCCAGGCAGTGGGAAAGTCCTAACTGGGATGTTAGGCAGTGTGGAAAGTCCTGGTGAGTGAAGCCAGACAGTGGGAAAGTCCTAACTGGGATGTTAGGCAGTTGGAAAGTCCTGTTGAGTGAAGCCAGGCAGTAAGAAAGTCCTAACTGGGATGTTAGGCAGTGTGAAAGTCCTGGTGAGTGAAGCCAGGCAGTGAGAAAGTCCTAACTTGGATGTTAGGCAGTGTGGAAGTCCGGGTGAGTGAAGCCAGGCAAGGGAAAATCCAGATGGATCAGGGATGATCGGACATCTGGTGTTGAGGAAAGTCTAAGTAGGTCAAAGGGATTGACCGGACACTTGGTGGATTCTAGCAGGTCGAGGGAGTGACCGGATGCTAGGAATGAAGTACCAACAGTCGAGGTTGACCGAATGTTGGTTTGGAAGGCTTGGGACTTGGTTTGGGCAAAACCAAGTCACTAGTTATCTGATCGATCCGGTGACCGATCGGTAATCGATCAGTGCTGCCGATAGATTCGATCGATCTGCGGACCGATCGGAAGGCTGTAGCAGTCGGGAAGTAGTTTCTAGACCCTAGGTCTGATCGGTCGTGGCGACCGATCAGGAGACGATGTCGCGGAAGGAAGAGCTTCAAAGCCAAGAGTTGGGATCGGTCGTGGACCGATCGGCCTCGATCGGTCCACCGATCGATTGAGGGTCTCAATCGATTCGCTGTGGGTCGATCCACACAGAGCTGATCGGTCCACAAACCGATCAGGGTTCTAGCCGGGCGCAACGGCTAGTTTCTTCGCTGTTTCTTCTTCGCAGGTATAAAGGAGACGAGGGCATCTTCTGTGTTGTTGCTTCTTCCTCTTCTCTTCTGCTACAGAGCTGCTGTTCTGGTGCTTGAGCTTTGTTGAGCTCTTCTTCGCAAGCTTCGCGTGAGCTTCTTCCTTCGGCTGGGACTCTGACTGAGCTGCTGCTGTGGTTGGCGTCTGAGAAGCTGTTGCTTCTTCAACAGTCGACAAGAAGGCAAGGGTTGTTTACATTTGCTGTGTATTTACTTCTTGCTTCTCTTGTATTTGTACTCCTTATCTTGCTGTTGCAAGAAGTAGTTGTGGCGAGGTTTCTCCACCCATAAGGAGCTCATATTTAGCCGGTTCTCCGGGGACTCATCCACCGACGGATTGGTAGGCTTCGTCCACCTTACAGACACGCCGAGGAGTAGGAGTTCATCTCCGAACCTCGTTACATCGGTTTGTTTTTCTTCTCCTTAGTTTCTTCCTTGTATTTCCGCTGCGACTAACCCTAACTGTAGGAAGAACGCGAGAATTTGGGGCGGCTATTCACACCCCCCCTCTCTAGCCGAGTACGAACGATCCCTACACTTTAGATTTTGTTAATTTTGAGATTTGTGTGAACTACATAAAGGAAAAGCAAACCAACAAATTAAAAAGGAGTGCTAAGGAGTATTAAAATATTAGAGATCATACATTCAGATATGTGTTGTCTAAACATGAATTTGCATGATTCGAAATACTTTATCTCTTTTAAGCATTAAGTGCATTTAAAATATTTAAGGTTGAGATAGAACAAATAGTGTGAAAAACAAATTAAAATCGTGAGAACGGATAGAGGTAGATAATACGTACTATGGTAGATACATGAAGAGTGGAGAAACACTTGATCCATTTGCAAAGTTTATTTAAGAAAATTGCATTGTTGCCAAATACACCTTGCCTGGTTCACTAGATCACTAGAATCGCGTGGCTGAGAAAAGAAATCAAACTTTAATTGACATGGTTAGGAGTATGCGCAGCAACTCTTAACGTCATAAATCCTTGTGGACTGAAGCTTTTAAAACGACCATGTATATATTAAATCGAGTTCCAACTAAGGTTGTTTCAAAGAATCCAATTGACTTGTGGAAAGTAGGATGACAATAGGTCAGGTTCCGATTGGATTTCATATCCTCTGTCCCTATATCCATCAATGTCGAGTATCCATCTCCATACCCATTAAAGGATCGGATATTTTCTATACTTATAATTTTTCTTCTTTCCATCCAATTATCATCATTCAACAAAAACTATATATATATATATATAGTCCCTTCATACCTTCTTCCATTCCGGTCGGATATCAGATTCCCCATCAGATTCAAAAAAATTATCATCCCTAGTGGAAAGGTTAGAAATCGAGTTTGCAACATATACACATTTGGTAATCATTGTCTGAAGTAAGACTTTATAACCCACAAAAAAAAGAAACTAAACCTAAAGACTAAAAGTCGATACTTCATTAGATATGCCAAAAAGTCAAAATGAGATATATTTTACTCTCAATCTCACAACACTAGAATTGTCAAATCAAGAAATACAAAATTTTTTTAGAATGACTTGACTAGTGATAGTGATCATGGTTGAGACATAACTTCTAAGAAAGATCACATTAATGATCAGTCACTTTGTTTAAGTTATGGATGGGTTGTCATTCAGTCCCTTCAAGCACAAACAAGTGTTAAATAACCAATAGAGGAGATTCTATAAAATATTGATGAAAATCTAGTCGATAAAATTGATAATGAGGAACAACAAGAAATTGTTGAACCGATTGATCAATAAGTTCCACAAGAGTATAACTTAAGAAGATTTAATAGAATAAGAAAATCAATAATACCTAGTGACTATGTTGTATATATGCAAGAATTAAATTTTAATGTTGAAGTCAAAAATTATCTTGAAACATTTTCACAAGTCATGGCCTATGAGTTGTAGTGAATCAAAATTTTGGTATAATGTTAGGAAAGAAGAATTAAATTCTACGGCGTCAAATGGAGTATAGATTCTTGTTGAGTTGCCTGATGGTGCAAAAATCATAGGATGTAAATGAATATTCAAAACAAAGAACTTATTAAGCAAATTGAGGAATATAAAGCAAGATTCATGGCTAAAGGATTCAGGGAAGGAATCAACTACAAAGAGATGTTTTCTCCTATCTCTAAGAAGGATTCTTTTCACATTATTATGACATTGGTTACACATTTTAACTTAAGGTTGCAACAAATAAATGTGAAAACATCGTTTCTTAATGGAGATATAGAGGAAGAGGTTTATACAAAACAACCAGAAAGATTTTCCTATAGTAATGGTGAGCACTTAGTATGCAAGCTTAAGAAATCTATATATGGATCTCTTCATTTGGTTTCTTGGAGAATGTCATGGATCAATGTATATACCAGAAGGTCAGTGGGAGCAAGATTTGTTTCTTTATTCTCTATGTGGATAATATTTTACTTGCAACCAATTATAAAGGTTTACTATATGTAGTAAAACAATTCCCCTTTAAAAACTTTGATATGAAATATATGAGCGGTGCATCTTTTGCCATTGACATTAAAATACATAGACATAGATTTCAAGAAATCTTATGTCTGTCTCAAGAAACTTATATCAACAAAGTTTTAGAAAGATTTTAGATGAAAAATTCTTCACCAAGTATAGCTCATATTGTGAAAGATGACAAATTCAATATGGATCAATGTCTGAAAAATGAGTTTGAAAGGAAACAAATGAAAAACATTCCTTATGCTTCTACTGTCAAAAGCTTGATGTATACTCAGGTCTGCACTAGATCTGACATTGCATTTGCTATTGGTATATTGGACAGATATCAGAGTAAACCAATCTCCACAATCCATTTCGGGCTTAGAATTGTGGATTCTATTTTATAGGTCATTGAGGGTATGTTATGACAATTCAGCTGTTGTCTTTATGGCTAAGAACAATAAAAATGGAAGTCAAACTAAGCATATTTAAATTAAGTATCTAGCCATAAAAGAACGTGTTTGAGATAAGACAATGGTTAATGAATACATTAGCACTGAATTGACGATTGCAATTTAGGGATCATGTAAAGAGAATGAGACTTGGTTTTTATGTAATTTTTGTTGATAAAACAATTTGGTTATCAATGAAACATAGTTATGATATTTTCTTATATTTATGTATACATTCGGTAATTTGAGAAATACCATTAAAGTTGGACCTTGAATAAACATATGGTTTATTTATTTAGATACATCGATTGAGAAGCATGATGCATTTGTTGGTTGCTACTCGGAAAACCTAGAGGTTCCACTGTACAAAAATTTTGTACAAAGGTCTGAACCTTTTCCTAGCTACCATGTGTTCTTTTAAATTAAATTTTGGATCGCCTGCCGAACTTAACACGTTTGATCCAAAACTTAATCTATTTGTTCTTTTAGGTTTTGACTTAGATCTCCTGCGGAACTTAACACGTTCGACCCAAGTCACCTTAAGTTATTAATTCCATTAAATATTAATTTCCATAATTGGTTCCCAGTACTGACGTGGCGAGGCACATGACCTTCTTGGATATGAGAGCAACCACCACCGACTAGACAAAACCTTTTATGGAAAGCTAATATTTAATTTTCTAAAATAACTTTAGGTTAACCGAAAAGAACAATCAAATCACAAGGAAAAGAAAAACAAAAGAACACTATATCGAAAACAAATTCGAAACTCTAGAATTGTATGCCTCTTGTATTTAGTATTATTTCCAAAAATAACTAGTATGATGCGGAAAGAAAAAATACTAGTTATACCTTTTAAAAAAAACCTCTTGATCTTCTACCGTATTCCTCTTCTAACCTCGGACGTTGTGTGGGCAACGATCTTCCGAGATGAGAAACCACCAAAGCACCTTCTCCTTTCTTCAAATTTTGGCCAAGCACAAAGCTTCCAAAAGATGAAGATCTTTTCCACCAACCAAGCTCCAAGGGATGTAGGCTTTCTCTCCTTCTTCCTCAAGCTAGATCCGGCCACCAATTAAAACTCCATAAGCATGAAGAGGTTCGGCCACAAAGAGAAGAAGAAGAGAAGAAGGAAGGGCCGGCCACACCACCAAGGAAAAGAGGAAGAAAAATAGAATAGAGTCGTTCACCTTGAAGCCTCCTCTACCCCTCTTTTATAATCCTTGGTCTTGGCAAATAAGGAAAATTTAATAAAAATTTCCTTCATTGAAAAGAAAAATTATTTAATTAAAAATAATTTTCTTTTTCAAATACAATGGCCGGCCACCTCAAGCCCCAAATCAAGGAAAGTTTTAATTAAAACAAGAATTAAAACTTCCTAATTTGTTTCCGGAAATTTATAAAAATTTCTCCAATAATTTAATCCCTTCATGATTGGTTTATAAAAAATAAATTTAATAAATTAAAATCTTTCTTTTAAACATGTGGATAAAAAGAAAGTTATCTCTAAAAATTAAAATATCTTTTAATCTACAAATAAGGAAAGATATCAAGTCTTTTCTTAATCTTTTGTAGAAACTAATAAAAGAGAATTATTAATTTTTAAACTTTCTTTTAAATCAACATGGTTAAAAAGGAAAGTTTTCTTAAAATTTAAAATCCTCCTTTAATCAACAACTAAGGAAAGATTTCAAATTTTAAATTCTCTTTTAAACATGTAGATGATTTATAAATAATGAAAGTTTTTACCAAAAATTAAAACCATCCTTTTAAACTACAAATAAGGAAAGAGATTAATCGTTCTCTTAATTTTTTGTAGAAAGCTATAAAAGGAAAATTTTAATTTTTAAACTCTCTTTTAAAATCATGATATCCACATAAGAAATAATTTTAAGAAAAATCCTTTTTAATATTCTAGTGGCCGGCCACCTAAGCTTGGTACCCAAGCTTTGGCCGGCCACCTACATGGCTCATCCACTTGGTCTTGGCCGGCCCTAGCTTGGGTTCAAAGCTAGCTTGGCCGGCCCCATTGGATGGGTAAGAAGGTGGGTATGCGGTGGGTATAAATCTCTATATACTAGAGGCTACGATAGGGACCGAGAGGAGGAATTGGTTTTGGTCTCCCGATAAAATTAAGCATCCCGTGCTCGCCCCGAACACACAACTTAATTTTATCAATAATAATTCATTCCACTAGAGAACTATTATTGATCTACCGCACCAATCCCAAATTACATTTTGGGCTCCTTCTTATTATGAGTGTGTTAGTCTCCCTGTGTTTAAGATAACAAATGTCCACTAATTAAGTAAGTTACTGACAACTCACTTAATTAATATCTAGCTCCAAGAGTAGTACCACTCAACTTCATTATCATGTCGGACTAAGTCCACCTGCAGGGTTTAACATGACAATTCTTATGAGCTCCTCTTGGGGACATTCTCAACCTAGATTACTAGGACACAGTTTCCTTCTATAATCAACAACACACACTATAAGTGATATCATTTCCCAACTTATCGGGCTTATTGATTTATCGAACTAAATCTCACCCATTGATAAATTAAAGAAATAAATATCAAATATATGTGCTTGTTATTATATTAGGATTAAGAGCACACACTTCCATAATAACTGAGGTCTTTGTTCCTTCATAAAGTCAATATAAAAGGAACGACCTCAAATAGTCCTACTCAATACACTCTAAGTGTACTAGTGTAATTATATAGTTAAGATAAACTAATACCTAATTACACTACGACCTTCTAATGGTTTGTTCCTTTCCATCTTGGTCGTGAGCTACTGTTTATAATTTATAAGGTACTGATAACATGATCTTCTGTGTGTGACACCACACACCATGTTATCTACAATATAAATTAATTGAACAACTACATTTATCACAAATGTAGACATTTGACCAATGTGATTCTTATTTCTAGATAAATATTTTATACCAAAAGCTAGGCTTTTAGTATACATTCTAACAACATTGTGATACATGAAAGATAATACTCATGTTTAAAGAACATATCGCCATGATTCATGTATCTTGTCCACTCATTTAGTGAATGATGAGATATATACATGTAAGTGGAAGAATATTGAAAAGATTTTATTTTGATTACAAATCTTACCTTATTAAGTGACACACATTTGTTAAGATTTTATTTATACATAATCTTTTGTCTTAATTAAGTGGTTATATATTGTAAGATTTAAATGTGAATAATTAATCAAAATCTTGTCTTAATATGCATATCATATCTTTTAATATGGTATAATTATCTTGTCATGATTTACCACAATCTTAAGGATTAATTCAATAGTGGTAACGAATTTCTATAAATGCAGCCTTTTAAGAATAATAACACAAGTGGAGTTTAAGGTGTTCTTCAAAATATTAATGGCTAAAGTAACAATCAATTCTTTTTCCGCATTTAGTTATTATGTTTATTTAGTACAAAGTATGATTTAAATTCTTACAAACTTAACTCGACTTTGTTACTTTATTAAAAAAAAAAAAATCTTAAACAATACAAAGTTTAATTTAACTTGACTCATTTACAATCCTATCCGTTTCGCTAGTTTAATTTGAAGAACATGGTTTAAGCAAAAAAAAGAACGTAAACTCTTGGATCGAAGGAAGATACCCACTCAAAATAGAGCCCTAACGTAGGGGTCTTCGACGGTGAGAATATGAGAAAGGAACTGGAGAGAAGAGACAGAGACAACAGGTAGAGATAAAGAAAAGAGCGAAGAGGGAGAAGAAAGAGAACTCTCTCTTTGTTTCCTTTTTTTTTTAATTGATTAAATAAAATTTTTAATCTCCAAAACTGAAATTTTTCAAGAGAAAAGTGAGACATACAGGAGAGGAAGGGAAGAGTAAAGAGGAAGAAGAAAGAGAGCTTTCTCTCCCTATTTTTCTCTTTTTTCAACCAATTAAATAAATTATTTAATTTCAAAGACTAAAATTTCTTAAAAGGATTCGAGTTGATAAAAAAACAAGAATAATTAGGTCAGATAACATGATCAGTTTTACATAAATTTTTTATTGGCAGCAAGGGTAAATCAGACAGTTAACATTATCAAATCCGTTATCTATTAAGGAGAAAAATTCTTATTAATACATCGCAGCTAAATCTCGAATTCTAAATCTTTGATCTATCACTAGAAAACTTAATCATGACACCATATTCCAAGGACGATTTAAGTTGATGAAATAGTCTGAGCATGTGGTTATCTGTATTTATGTCAAATTTCAAGTCGACAATGAAGTTTCAGAAAATTATTTAATTTTCATTATTAGAAATTACAAGCCAACCAGATCTATTTACTGTGTCAATCAATTTGAATAATTTATGTGTCATGATAGATCTAATAGTTCTTTAATTAATTTTCAAGGGTAAATCAAAATATAATCCCACGATTAGATGATTTATCAACATAGAAGATATTAGTTAACCCACACTTCCACAATTGCATACGAACATAGGATATAGATAAAAAAAACCAACTAATTTAGCATTATTTGTGACGACTTATTGGAAGAGATACAAAAATAGGTTTTCAAAAGGATGACTATTTACATAAGTTTATGAAAAAGTAATTACTTGTTTTCACGGGATGCTAGTTGACTAGAGGATGATAGACTTATTATAATAAGAAAAGGGATCAATTCCCGATGACTGCATGTCTTCAGGAAAAAAAATTCTTCCACCTCTAACTAATTTGGCAGTTAGTTATAAGTTGACGCGTTGATTTATCTCCCTTTACATAATTTAAAAATAAGCTGTGAGAGATATCTAGAGTGAGCATAATCACTTTTATTGCTAGAGCAATTACTTTTGATTTAACAATCAAGAAGAAAGAATTATCGACATCTGATAAGGAATCCATGATTTACTCTCCAAACCTCGCAAGATTTCCTTCAATCTAATTGGTAGATTTGTGTTTTCATATCTACCCTAATCTGCTATGAAAACCTTTCATCTCCCGATTTCTCAAACTATAACTACAATCAATGTCACCAAAATGCAAAAGAAAATTTTAAAAACTTTTTTTATGACATAGTAGTTGAATAGGAAAACGGAAAATATGATATCAACAAATATGGAAGAAGAGTATGATGAAATGTAGAAATTATCTGTCTTGCAAGCTGAAGACCTTCGATTTTAATTAAATCCTTGAATTGAAATTACTACCGAACCAAACCGAATTGGTCCACATTTTGTTAGGCTTCCAAAACTTCCAATAACATTCAAATAACCTCTTTCCAAAAGTCTTCGCTATTAGATTTATTACACATTGATTTTTTATAATTTTTTTTTATTTAGTTTACTCTTTCATACTCAAAATCCGTCCCTGGGATTTCAGATCTAGAGAACTTTTTAAATATGTTTATAAATAGAAAGAGACGATATTACTTATGATTTAATTAAGAAAAAATAATTTAGACGGTGATCTAAATTTATAGTTTTCATTATCTATAAGCTCATAAAAATTATTTCAAAGATTTTTTAAAATCATTAGAAAAAAGTGCAAATCGTGTTTTTTAATTTTGGTTATTCATAAATATTTTCATAAATAAATAAACAAATAGTGATTTTCAATTCATTTTCTTTTAATAATTTGTGATGCACAAAATTCCTAGAGATTTATGGACCAACGCAAACATAAAAGATGAATTTTTTATTATATAATAATAATAATAAATAAATAAATAAGGACGGACGATAAGTGCTGCGACCGGAACACCCAATGCCACGTGAGCCGCGCGTGGGCCCGGAGGCGGATAAGGAGGTGTTGCACTTTTCCGCGCCGGTCTCGCACTCCTCACCACGAACGCCGGCCCGCTTCGGCCTACCTTCGCTATGCGGACGTTCTCACAGATGGACGACCTCGCGCCAGCGTGCTCCCTGCCTCCTCCTCGAATCTCGGCCGTTCGCTTCCATCATCGACGACCTTGATTCCCGAACTGAACGGAGGATCCGTCCCCGCACGTCAACAAATACGCGTCGCCCCCGCAGGGAGACGCCTCGACCGGCGCGGTAGCTCGTGTTCATGTGGCCAGATTTGAGCCAACTCCACAGTCCCAAAAGCGATCTCCTCCACTGCCTTTATACCACGTGTCACGCCGACCTTCCTTTTTCGTCCCCATATAAGCTTACCTTCTAAAAGACCACCCTACATGTATCCAAATCGTAATTGGTGAATCCATGTCGAGCCCACCAACGCTCAAGCAGGAGTCGGAATGGAGTACGGCACAGCTAAGTACGCGTAGCGTGTTCTTATTTCGTGTAGAACTATCGAGTTCTTCCCTCCTTTATATTTTATACATTTTTTTTAATTTTTGGAAATAAATAAAATTAATTCAAAGAAGCCCACAAGAAATGGTAGTGGCTGTGATTCCTCCGTGAGCGAGTGAAACCGAACTGGGCTTCGCCCTCTTCCTCCTCCGCCAATCTGCTCGATCGGAGCCTCTGCGATCGCCATTGTCGGCGGAAGACGAGTTCAGCATCTGGCTCTCGCCGAGGAATTCCAGCTTCGAGCAATCCGTGTGAAGCATAGCCGGATTTGGGGACGATTCGTTGGCGTTCTTCGCCCGGCGCGGTGGCTTCCTGAGGTGAGTCGCAGGCGATTGGATTCAGTTTTCAATAATCGAATCTGAGATATTTCGGATTTTTCCCCCCTCGTTTAGTGATGTAGATTTGTTGATGTATGAGGTATTTTGGGGAGGATGGAGGATTTGATGGTCGATTTGGTGATTCAATTCCTCTGGAAGATTTAGGTTCTAAAAATGGAGGAACAACAATCTCCCAGAGAAGAGTTGGTCGTAAAGGTGGTGCTGCTTATGGATCGGTTCCGTTTTTGTGGATTGTTCTTAGATGTTCTTCGTTCTTTGTCTGACTTGTTGTGGTTGGGTTGCAGGTGAGGAAGCCGTATACTATTACGAAGCAGAGGGAGAAGTGGACGGAGGAGGAACACAACAGCTTCCTTGAAGCTCTGAAGCTGTATGGGAGGGCATGGCAACGAATAGAAGGTTTGTGTTGTTGCTAATTGACTGAAGTTAGAAGTCTCTGTTATTTAGTGGATTAATTAATATCAGTTCAATACTATAAATTTCCTGTTCCTGTTTGGGTTATGTTTGTCACACAATATGCTTGGAGATGCCTTTTTGTCTGATATGGCCTTCCTAAAAGGTATGGTGTCATCAGCTTCAAAGCACAAGTAGCCATAAATATTCTAGAGGATGATCTCTAGAATTAGTTGGGCAAAACCCAGAGACCTGAATTATGCAAAATCTAAAAGACATGTCTTACATGGTTTCTATATATCTAAGTGAAGATTTAGCTTACTTCATGGAAGAAGATGAGATCTTAACTATGGGTAACATCTCATCTAACTAATCTCCTCGCAAACAATTAATTAATAATTTGATTTGTTTTTTCCTTTATTTATTGTATTACTGGTAGAAATCAGCATCTTTTCGGTGCACTTTTCCTGTTTCTTTTTTCCCCTTCAACTCCTCCTTTCTTCTTCCCTCATATTGGTCATCCAAGTAGACAAGGCATTTATATAATTACCATGACTTGAATTCTGTGCAATTAGTTAAGGTTTAATAGTAAATTATATTAAAAAAACCTATCACTTTCAACAAATTCATTCCCATATTCTAATTTTAACAAATCTGTTCCTAAACTATTTGAATTATTAACAACTTTGTTCCACCATTATAGTTGACACTAATTTTTAGGTGATGGCTTTAGTGCCTTTGGTGTGGTCAAATTACTGACTTCCTCAGGTGTAATGGAGCCAAGTCAGAGCCGTGCTTGGCTGTGTCGAAGTTCAATCTCTTTGAGCTCAAGTAGAGATATTTTATCTTCCAATTCAATTATAATATTAATTTAATAAATCAGAAACATATTAATTTCTTAAAGTTTTTTTTACATATTATAAGTTATTTAAATTTATAAAAAAATAACAAAGTAATATATTGCTTTTTTGTATTTGAATAACATATAAATAAATAAAAATATAGTTATACAAGTTAAAAAAAATAAGTTTATTGATAAATTATTCATTAATAGTAACAAGTCAAGCTCACTAATATAGTTTGTTTCATTTTTCATATGTTATATGCTAATGAATAAATATAAATGAGCTCTTATAGAGCTGAACTTAAGTTTACTCATGAATGGCTTAGACAATCGATCATTTTTAGTTGCATATGACATGACAATTATTTCTAAGTAAATCAAATTATCATATTTATGGTAGGGTATAATTGCTAAAATAAAATTAAATAGGTTGTAACATATTTGTTAACATTGCAAGATGGAGAATAATTGTAAAGGTTGGGTATTTTTAGTGAAGTTTAATATACATATAAGCAGTCTATTTCCAATATTTGACTATTTTATTGAAGTCTAGTTAGTACATTTGTAGTTTGCTCAAGCACGATGTGTTTGTCAAATTTTATGGTTCAATTCCTGATTCCTGTTACAGATCACATTGGTACAAAGACTGCAGTACAGATTAGAAGTCATGCGCAGAAATTCTTCACCAAGGTAAATGCTCTTACGAAATCACTTTCCAACATCTTTTAGAGTAGAGTTCAGAGTGATTTGTCATGGAAATACTGCAAGTTGTAACGGGTTCAGTGTCATTGACTGATTCTATCCTAGAGTGGTATTTGTGAAAAAGGGTATTCCATGGTTTGTATGCAATTGCAACTAGGTCAACGCGAGAGTCGTGAGTCGTGAATCGTAGAACCTAGGTCGTGTGAACTACCTAGGACTCAAACTGGAATACTCTAACAAATCTTCTCCACCTGCTTAGAGAAGAAAAGGCAGGCTAGCCATGCACATGGTTTCAACCCACGTAATCACAACACCTCAAAGTATGATCCTTGTTGATGTCGATGATTAGAAACTCTTTATGATGAATCCTCACAACCGTTTGCTGTTCTCTCTCCAACTTTTTTTTTCATCTTTGAGAAGATCCTGTTTTACGTGTGATTCTCTTGAATAAACCCCACATCATCTCCTTGATGGGACATGTTTGTGCAATACAAAAGCTTTTAGGCATTACACAAATAAGTATATTTATAAATCTAGCAGTTATTTCATGTCCTAATCTAAGATTATGGTTGTCTGCACAATGTCCATTGAACTCTATTCGATCATCAGCTCCATCCTACATTACCTAATAATTAAAGCAGCCCATGTAATTGTTTAACTCCTTGCCATTGACCTCCTTTTCCATCTCATCTCTTTAAGTGTTCTAGTCTCTTCTCTTGACATTGTTTAGGACATCCACTTAGACATCTAGTTCATGACACATCTTATCAGCGGTTTGGCCTTGCCGGAGGGCCGAGGCTGATATCCAACTTAGCAGTTACACTACTCAATCCTGATTGCTTCTGTTTTGAGAATGATAAATTTCGGCAATGATATATATATATATATATATATATATATATATATATATATATATATATATATATATAGGAAAACCATTACATGAATCATTCAAATATATATATATATATATTTTGAATGATTCATGTAATGATTTTCCTAGTTTTAATTGCTAGATTGGTAGTTATGATCATGTTGAACTGTGTTTTTGGTTTCCTTTTTTGTTTTGATTGGTTTCCTTCTTTTCTTCTGTGACTGACACAAGTCGATTTGCAGCTGGAAAAAGAAGCTCTTTCAAAAGGTGCTTCCCCAGGCCATGTCCATGACATAGACATACCCCCTCCACGTCCTAAAAGGAAGCCAAACTATCCATATCCAAGAAAGACAACCACTGGCTCCCTTTCACCCTCTGGGGAAGAAGCAGCAGCAGGCAGCAAACCACCAAACCCTATTTGCTTGAAAAATGATGCAAACAAAGAGGTACTTAATATCCGCCGTGTCAATAAACACACTTCATCTCTCAATTTCACCATTGAGTTTTACAGTGGGGTTTCCTTTTCCTGCAGAAACTTAAAGTTAAAGAGAATACTGAAAGCGGTAACTCCTCAGTAGTCCTTAACATTGCTCAGCATGGGTTGTCTGCATCTATATCAAACAAGGGTTCAACTAGTCCCGTCTTAATGGAATTTTTGCCTACAGTTAGAAGTTCGAAAGAGAATGCTGCAGTTGATAACCCCGTATTGCCTATCAATACATTCAACGAGGCAACTTTGGTGTATCAGGGGAATGTACTCATCCAAGGAAGTTGCATGAGTTCAAATAACAACATTGTAGACGTTGAAGGTAGCATATCAAATTATCATGTTTCATCGATCAAACAGGCACACTCCGTCGGCATTAACAGAAGTAAAGAGAAGAATGAGCAAACCCTCACAAGCAGTGATCAGCCAGGACCTGCAGCAGCTGTTGGTCCATCAATGGGCCTTAAACATTCTCCTCTGCTGCAACTCCAGCACAATCTGGCCTTAGGCTTACAGCATCAGTTCTCACCAGTCGTCCAATACAACAACCAACGTGGATCTTGTGACGCTTTTCTGAACATGTCATCAGCATTTTCAAATCTTATCATTTCTACATTGCAACAAATTCCATCAGTGCATGCTGCAGCAAGTCTGGCAGCATCGTACTGTCCGTCTGTTGAGGTGGACGGCCACCTTTATTTGAATCCAGAAATACAAGGTGGAGAACCTTCAGCGAGGGGAATGAAGTCGTCTCCAAGCACACCATCTTTAGTCACTGCCACCATTGCAGCTGCAGCTGCCTGGTGGGCAGCACAGGGGATCATGCCATGGTGTACCCCCCACCTTCCGCATATCTTTCCATCACCTCCTGCAACTGAAGTCCCTCCAACTGCGGAGACAATGCAAGTCCTTCCACCGTTGGCTGTGGAGATGATGCAAGTTCCAGGAGGACATCAATCTGAGATTCTAAAACCACCACAATCCTCTCCTAAGCCAGGATCATCATCTCCTAATGATGCAAGTGCAAAGGGTGAAAACTCTGAATTCTCTGAGTTGAACCAAGCCAAAGCTAACAGACTGCAGTGCGTAGTAGCTAGTGAAAACACTATACCAGACGAGCTTGAGACAGATGAAGATAACAAAACCAAACGTTTCATTGGCGAAGCTAGAGACAGAAGCAATGGAGTGATGGGCCAGTCTTGGATGCCAATCTCTGAACAGGTTCTCATGTGTTTCTTCTGTTTTTGTAACTAGTAGTCACATATGAGCATGTACTTTGCTCTAATCGACATGCCTATTTTTTTGTCAGAATCATACTACATTTGGAGCATCCCTTGAAAGACGACCATATGACTCTGCATTGCATACTGGAGTTGCACAAACAAAGGTGAGCAAGATAAGGAAACTACACTTCCAGTTGATCGTTTACACCTACAAACTAAGGGAAACCTCCACGCGAAATCTGTGCGAAGATTGTTCATTTTATCTTCACACGACTTCAAGTGAAAGTTCCCTTTGTGTTAGTTTTGACTGCAAACTGATCTCTGCTGTCTGCAATGCTTTGCGAAGGGAGGGGTACCAACTAAAGTGAACGACAACAATCCAGACACAAGTTCTTCGAACAATTTCAAACACGGGAACTTTAAGGCGAGCCAATCAGTATTTAAACCATACAAGAGGTGCTCAGTGGAAGCCAAGGAGAACAAAACAACCAGAGAGGAAACTGGTAACAAGAGGATATGCCTACCAGAGGAAGCTTGAACGTAGAAACACAGTAAATGAAAAAACAGCAATGCATTTCTTGTGGTTTGATTCATCATATGCCTATGAATTTTGATAAGCATCAATGCAATAGTTCTTACATGTAATTTATATTAATTTAGTATTTTGTGGGACTAAAATAAATCTATTGAAAATACTTGTGTACTAAGACAAAGGCTCATATTTTTTACCTACAGAACTTCTATTCCTATTTAATCTGATTTCATATATTAATAACTACTTAAAGAATCACTGATTCAAGTGTATCATCGTCATCATGTAATTCACCATTCCAGCAGCTTCAAACTTTTAAACAAACATTGATTTTGCTAATAGATTCACATCTTCATTAGAATAAATAAACTATTAAATCTACAAAAAAAAAACACTAGATTTTGTAAGCGTCTCTGTCATTAAGTACATAATATTCTTTAAATTAATTGAAATTAAATGCTTAGCACCTGCAACATAGAAAGAATTATCTTGCTGAATAGATTTCCGACGAGGTAAACATAACGCTGCCTGAACAAAGTAATGC
This sequence comes from Zingiber officinale, assembly GCF_018446385.1. NCBI lineage: Eukaryota > Viridiplantae > Streptophyta > Magnoliopsida > Zingiberales > Zingiberaceae > Zingiber > Zingiber officinale. The sequence goes on from NC_055988.1 coordinate 166,622,042, forward strand.
TCATTGTGCGCTTAAAGTTAGGTACCAATGGATAAACCACTAGTGGCAGCTACAACTTGGCAATCACAAATAAGATAAGGGTAGTGCCACAGTAGGTCAAGACCAAATACTAGAAGGAATGACCTATGACTCAAATGTCTTCGGACCATATATTCATGATGAAACAAACAGTGTGCGTTCCACAATGAAATACGAATGGAAAATACAAAACAATGCATTGCAAGTGTTGTGCGCATCATGAAAGTCCAAGGATTTGCTTAGACAACACAATTTTAGACTAGAAAGCATTGCACCCAAACAACTGACATGACTTTGCAGCTACTGAGCTTATTCTCGGCATGACTTTGCATTCATGCTGATACAACTCACCTTTGGGTATTCATTATGATCTCTTAACACACCATACAACTTCAATCCTGTATCAGTAGGTAAGAATTCAAATTCTACTCATTGGCAAGAAAATCATTAAAATCATGATTTCTTGCCTTATTCTTAGAATGCTCCCTTGGAAATTATAGACACATCTTAAAGCCAAAGATTGGATTTTTTTTGAGTGGATTTTACTCCATTTGTTCTCCATAAACCTAAGGATCTCATTCGACGAAGTGATAACAGATTTCTGTTATAATCAAACAGGCAACTATTCTACAAAAGCCTAATCAAGAAAACTTCTTAAGGCATGGATTAAAAGTAAATTTTCAAGGAATTTATACACATCTTAAGCCAAAGATTGAATTTGATGAGTTTACAAGATTAAACAGTAAGGTTGTAAGGACTGCATTGCATCATCATCTTGGAAACATTGTGTATATTTTATTCCATTTGTTCTCCATAAACCTATGGATCTGCATGAAGAAGATTGGAAAAGACCACTCTCACAACAAAGTGAACTCAAACTGATAACAGATTTCTGCTATAATCCAATGGGCAACTGCTCATGAATTAAACAGCAAGCTTGCAAGGAATTTATAAACATCTTAAAGCCAAAGATTGGCTTGCTTGAGTTTACAAGGACTTCATCAGAAACTTGACTACATTGTGTGAATTTTATTCCATTTGTTCTCCATAAACCTATGGATCAGCATGAAGAAGATTGGAAAGGACCACTCTCACAACAAAGTGAACTCAAGCTGATAACAGATTTCTGCTATAATCCAATGGGCAACTGCTCATGGATTAAACAAGAAGCTTGCAAGGAATTTATAAAGATCTTAAAGACAAAGATTGGCTTGCTTGAGTTTACAAGGATTTCATCAGAAACTCAACCACATTGTGTGAATTTTATCCCATTTGTTCTCCATAACCCTAAGGATCAGCAGGCAGATTCAAAGCGCTACTCATTCAACAAAGTGAAATCGGAGCAGATTCCAACTGCTCCACAAAAACCTATTCGAGAAAACTTCTTCTGGCACGGATCGGGAAAAAAAAACAAACGCCAGTAGATTGATTCCAGGTACCTGGAGTATGTTCTCGGCGTACGTGATCTGGGATTGGGATCACAGCTGTCCTTCAGGGGTTCGGGGGACGACCGGGAAGGCGATCCACTGGAAGCCCTAATTCAGTAGGAATTTAAGGCTGGTTGTTCCGGCGAAATGGTCATCGCTCAGAGGGATGTAATACGAAATGCGGCCCAGGAAGGCCCATAGACTGGATTTGTTTGGGGTTTATGCGCTTTCGGCCTAGTCGACTAAAATAAAAATATTTTTTGTTCTTTTGATAATTTTAAGATTTAAGATTTATGATCTGAAACATTATTTAAATATACTGAAGTTGACTTTTGAGATATTCATAAAATAAATAAATTTGAACATTAATAAATTTATTTCATTAATATTTATGAACGAGGTTAATAAATTAATTATAAATCTATTTTTATTAAATACATCAATTTTATGAATATTTATAATTCTAAAATATTTATAATTTAGTTAAAATAAAAAAATATAAATTGTATAAATAAACATTTAAATTAGAACAACAATATCATTAATGGAGCACGATAAAAAAACTCAATCTTGACTTAAACTCAATAAAATTTTTGGATTGAGACTCAATTCAACTCGTTTATATTTTTATTAGTATTAGGTCAAATATAGTGTACGTAGTCGCACGAGGTGTGATTCACAATTCATTATGTCATTGACCATGGGGGTGGAATTATATATTGATTTAAAATAGTCGGCAATATAATATAATTAATAAGTACAGTATGAATTATAAAATTTTACAAAAGGAGATTCAAATTTATGATCTCTAGTTCATACAATAATAATTTTAACAATGTGTCAATGCTAACAATGTGTCAATGCACCCCTTCTACCATATAATATATTTAATAAAATAGAAAATAAAAAAATATAATAATTATAAAGTATCATAAAATAATTATTTTATGACGATTCTTTTCAAACCTATATTTAAAACTTATGTATAATAGTTTCATTATCAATTGTGAAAAATATATCATCCTCTCTTTAGACAATAATATTTTAGGCAATAAAATTATCATTTATTCAATTCTCATTTATTCGATTGTACAATTTGTTTTTCACAATTATCAGAGTAGTAAAACTTTCTCTATAGTCACAATCATAACTGATGGAGAAGCGATTGATTCATGAGCAATCGCGTCATTGCCTGATAAGGTAGTGTCTACATCATTGCTTAGCAGGGTAGCGACTACTCGGGAGGTTGCCACGTCACTACCACGCTAGGTAGCGATAGCGGCTACGTCATTACCTTGCAACTTTTTTGTTAAACAGAAAACAAGTTTAGGATAATTTCTTGCATCGAGAAGGAAGGAGATGACCAAGAAGTTTAGGTTTAGAGGTAAAAAATTAAATCAATTTAATAATATTAATATGTTTAATTAATTAATATATAAACATAATGACACAAAATATTAATGTCTTGTTTAAATTCACAACTATGCAAGTGGGCCAAAATAGGAAATGGATCAGAGGCGTGTTCGCGAAGGCGACATTCTCACTTACTCCAAGATTCGACTGTAGGATCTAACCTAGGTCTCTACTCCCTATGGACCGAGGCATATGCCTCATCAGTAGCACCGTTGTCGCTTCTACTATCTATTTCTAACTGTAAGAAAAATTGCCTACATTTACCCTAGCTGAAATTTAAATTTTTAATCTTTGATTATCCGTTGCATGGCCTAATTGCACTTTGCTATGGGACTAAGAGCATCTCCAATGCAAGCTTTTTAAAAAGTTTGTAAAGTTAAAAAAGCTCAACAAAAAAACTCTAATGAATATGGAGATAAACTTTGAGATTTTTAGTTCAAGAGTAGGTTTGATTTTTCAAATCTGTTTTTTTCTCTTGAAGATGGAGCTATTAATCATTGAAAAAATAATATTGCATGTTTGACTTTTTAAAACCATTAAATATTTCATATAATAGTTAAATTATTCATTTTTCTTTTGAAAATAAATATATGTGATAAATTAAAAAAAATACAAATGACTATAATTAAATTAAAATTCCTAAGTTAATTAAATATTAAATAAAAATTATAAATTAAATTAAATTAACAATCATAAGTTCATTAATTTATTAATTAAAAATTAAAATAAATTAAATTAAAGATGAGAAATAATTTAAATATTAAATAAAAATTATATAGAGAAATTAAATGAAAAAATAATAAATAAAGATATGTGATTTATAATGTAGGACTCATAAAAAAATTGTATGGAGATTTTTTGATTGTGGAGAGAATAGTAGATTTTTTCATTTTTGATGTGGCATTGATGTGGTATATCGAAAACTAAAAAAAAAGGAAAAAAATTTATGGAGAGATTTAATTATTGGAGATGTCCTAAACTAAACTGAATTTTGAATTGTTTACGTGACAATCCCCAGAATGATCATTATTGCTTGCTTTCACGAGGAGGCCGCATCGTTCCCCCACAAGGGCAAGGCCACAACATCCCCAACCACTTCCATGTATCTTCTCCACGGCGTTGGTCATGCTGTTTAGACTTTAATAGTCTTCACCATTTGATGGTAAGTTAACATTTATATCCATCAATGTCAACGACAACATTACAAGCACAGAGAGCACATCAAGAGAAAGAGAAGGCCTTACTAATTCAACTCCTCGCTTCACATGTGATGAAGAAGATGGTGACTCATGTGAAGCTTCAGAAATAGTCTTCTTTTTCTCAATTCAGGAAGGAAAAGGAAAGTGTCAAGGCCCTCCTCTAGGTCTGCTGCCTTCTCCACTGGGTTTTTGAACTGCACTACTTGATATGTTTATGGATATTTGGATGTGGTAAATAACTATGGTCAATAAACAACATCAGATTTATAGACTATTCTAACAACAAGTAATATGTTGTTAAGGCACCAATTCAATCCATTCAATGTAATTATTCTATTTTTTATGAATTAGTAAATTTGAAATATTCACTCCAATAGTTACCAACCCAAGTTGGGCTCGGCAAGCTGAGATGGTGGACCGAATAGATCAAGCAGAGCAAACTATTGAACAAAGACATGGGTTGGGCAAACTAGTGGAATCCGGCTAGATGAACTAAGCAGGCCGATTTTAGTTTTCCCTTGTCTATTTATCTATAACATTCCTATAAATTGTTCTTATCTGTTATATTCCTATTCTCCTTCATTCCATGAACCTAACACACCACTATGTTACGGTAGCTGGGGAAATTCAATTGTTAAGCAGCATCCAGGCTTCTACCAAATATCATTCAAATATTATTCAGGGAAACACCCAAAGACAGCACAATGGACAAGAGAGGTAAAATATTGCATGTGTATCCATTTTACAAAGACAACAAATAAACAGAAGAACTTCCTTAGATTCCATCAATAATAAACAGAATTATCACATTTTCTAAACAAGTCAATGAGTGGTAGCTATGATCATTGTGGAATAATATTAGCAGGCTAAGTGTCAGTTCGTACTTAGATTTTACAAAACAAGATTTTGACAAAAGCAAAACAACATATTTGCTATAAGGAGATGCTTTGGCTAATTAGGAATATGTGTTAGATTTATCATACACACACACAAAAAAAAGATCAACTGCAACCATTTTTCACAATGAGTGAATTGATCTGAATTTTCTACCAAATGATGAATAATACAGCTCTTGCATAAACTTATGACACCCAAGTTAAAACAGATTCTGTACGACCATGAACATACCTACAAATACTCTCTTGTAAAATGATGATCACTTGGCCTATCTACTGCTTGGCCATCCTATCATCAGCATGGTTTCTACGTCTTCTGAATGCTCTTCTCGAGTGTGACAATATGCACCATTTTCTTGGGTAGGAGCTCGCTTCAACAGAGGTTCTGACTTGCACTTCACATGTATGAATCATTAGATTTAAGTTTCTTGTCGAGGAAAAATATTATCGGTAATTCAAACTGTCAGTCTTGTATTGTTAGAGGAACTTGTAGTGGTTAAACGAGTGGAACACTGAAATGCAATGCAAGAGAATTTGCTTTTTATTATGATACCTGTTCACGTAATGATGCATTCTCATTCAGAAGAGTTTTCTCCTGGAGTTGAGTGGTGAAACCAAATGTTATTTTGATAATAATATGTCAGGCATAAATATGTCTAGGCGGCACCATATGATTGTAACTTACATTCTCCTTTAGTTGCACAATTTGCTCCTCCAACATTGTTCTCTGTAAAAAGATGACATATAGTTTTTTAGATGTGTTGATTATATTGAAAGTTGAACAAGTGACAGTCGTGAATTACTTTTTTTCCCTTTACTCTGCTTAAGCTTTTCTCTAATTGAGCCTCTAGTTCATTCAACTCGTCGATAGAACATGATCCCAAATTTTCACCCAAGAGCTTCCTGCAGCAAATGCTGGTTTAGGACAATTGAATTTTGCATCAATCACAAGAGTTTTATAGAAAGAGGAAAAAGCCAACATTTATCACCTTTTTTGCGCTTCAAGGTGTTCTATCTTCTTTGACATGTTTGTGGCTTCACACTTCCATTGCTGTTTGCAAAATTGGTAACATGATTTGAGACTATTAAAGCAATTAACAAAGTAATCTAAAAATGTACTTATGGCGCACAAATACTTCCTTTTACCACTTCATTCATTTATTTGTTTGGGATGTAGATGAATCTTTTTTGTTGACAAAATGGTTGTAAGTGGATCCTAATATTGTATACGTATAACTAGAATTGTTTCCTCTTTTGTAATTCTTAACCACTATTGGAATTAAGCTACTCAACTTTGAATCCTTTCAGTCTTGGATTAGCCATCTAAACTATGAGAAGTAGCTCAATTAAACATCCAGTTTTAACTGATGGGAAAAAATAGTCTTGTAATACCTACCTCCATGCTCCTTTCTGTTTCACTGCTATTGATCTCAACTTCTTTCACTTTCGCCATATACCTGTCAATTGTATTCTGTACACTGAAAATTAAGAGAAACAAAGAGAGGGTTACTACATGACTCTGATTGGTATAATTCTTTTGAAATGTATGGTTATCCTTAGATGATATGTAAAAATTCCAATTGTGTAGTTCACGCACTAAAATCACAATGACCAGTTGAATCAATCGGCCTTAATCTTAGACGTTTCTAATGAAGTCACTAAAATGTTGTAGATTGCAACTATAAGATACTGTAGAGATCTAGATCAATTTGTGGTCAAGTCTTGCCTTTAGGACAGAGAAATCACTTCAGGTTCTTTCTTAACCTCTTTTTGGGAGATATAGTTATCACCTCAATGATGTCTCATTACTTATGTGTCTTTTTCTGTACTCAACGGTAAAAGTACCTTTTTCAATATTTTATCTTACATTTCTTTACCATTGGGTAAGAGCTGTCTTATCAACTTTAAGAAATATCTTTATTAGATTCATAACCTCTAACCATCTCACTTGTAGATTTCATTAGATCCATTGCTATTGAATATTGATTTACCTACTGCTCTCTCTCTCAAAAAAAAAAAAAAAAAAAAAAAAGTTAGCGTACCTCCATTATAAATTAAATTGCTAATTTTATTTTCTTCAAAAGTTTGAGCTCATCTTTAATGAGATTGTCATTCTCTTATACAACAAGAACAAGCCTTATCCCATTAGTAGAGTCGCCTATATGGATTCTTCTATGCCATTGAACTTTATCACCTACTATATCATCATTTATATTTAAATAAATTTTATTTTATTTTATTTTATTATTGCTAACCAAGTATGTTTTGATCTTCCTCTTCCTCGTTTAATATGCATAGTTTCCCATTGCCTAATTGGTCATCTAAGAATATGTTCGTACCATTTTAAACATGTTTCCAGTAGTTTTCCCTCAATAGATGCAACCCCAACTTCGGCTATAATATTTTCATTTCTTATCTTGTCCATCCTTATACATCCACACATCCATCTTAACATGCTCATCTTACAACTTTCATCTTTTACTCATGTGCTTGAATCATAACCCAACATTCAATTCGATATAATATAGTGCAAGTCTAATCGCCATTTTGTAAAACTTTCCTTTAAATCTTAGAGGTATTTTACAATCACAAAGAACACCTAATGTTTTTTTCCCATTTCAACCATTCCGCTTATATTTTACATAAGACATCTCTCAATTTCCCCATCCTTTTGAAAAAATAATACTAAATACTTAAAACTCTTAGTTATAGGCAACTCGTCATCTCCTATCTTAACAATTGTTTTATTACGACTAACATTACTAAACTTAAATTTCATATATTCTGTCTTTACTCTACTAAGCATAAAATCTTTCACTTCTAGCATTTCCCACCAAAATTCGGGTTTGGCATTTACTCTTTCATGTGTCTCATCTACCAAAATAATATTATCTACAAACAACATGCATCGCGGTACCGTATCTTGGATGTGTCCATGATTAGTGTAAAAAGATAGGGACTTAGAGTTGATCCTTAATGTAACTCTAATTTTATAGGAAACGCTTCGATTAATCCACTTGAAGTCTTCACTCTTGTCATTATATCCTAGAACATATCCTTAATTAGTTCAATATATACTACGCTAACACCTTTCTTTTATAGAATTTTTCATATAATTTTTTTAAGAATATCGTAAGTTTTTTTTAGATCAATGAATACCATATGTAAGTCTTGCTTCTATTCCCGATACTTTTTAATTAGTTACTTGAGAAGATGTATAACTTCTATTGTTGACCTTCTAGGTATAAATCCAAATTGATTTTCGGTTACTGTGGTCTCCTTAGTTTTTTTTTCTATTATTCTTTCCAAAATTTTATGGTACGACTCATTCTCTTATCATCTATGAAATTTTCAAATGGCAACATGAAGCTCATATCCCGAAGCAATACCGGCTCAACACAACCTTCATATCCTCCGATCTCGACTATCGACAACCCGAAGCAATAGTGACCCAACATAACCTTCATGTCTCCCCAACCCAATCTTAGTTGGACAATCTCCATCATAGATGTTTTGGCCAGAAACCAATACCTGCCACATCATCAGACAAACTATGCATGAGATGTATACTCTTCTATCACAAGAAATATGAGAATTTATTCCTCCATCCGCTATTTCACATTTGCCATCTTATCCATTATAGTGTTAGGCTATTCTAAGGCATTCTCCCTTGTGACTCGTTATCATTTGGTACATGATGGTTTTGAATCTCGAGCTGCATCTGTGGTCATAGGAAAAGGAAAATTGTTTCACTCATCGACTTGCACAAAGAAGCTTTGATACCTTATACATGAGCCAGTGAGTGCTTCCCCATTTTTGCCTTTATCACAATCATCTTTTGCTAGCCCGAGAGCCTTTTGAGAGGGCCATCAAATCCACCTGAATCACGAGCATCTTTCACCATTCTGTGCCTCTGCTCAAGTCATGAGCTCCTTCCGAGTATTATGTGACATGTTAAACCTAATCATCTTTAATTAAGTATAGTAGAAAAGCAAAAGAGATCCCCTAATAGTCTATATTGCCAAAAGGGTGTCTCTCTTTCAAAAATTATCAAAACAACTCCCCCATATATTTTTGTCTTCCCAAAATACTTCTTTGTTCTCCCCTAAAAATATGAGCTGTCAAGCTAACCACCTTTTGACAACTTTGGTCAAAGCAACTCCAAGGTGGAGCAACTTTGTCAAAACAACTCCAAAGTGGAGGAGCTTTAGTCAAAGCTACTTGGTGATGCATATTGAGAAAGAAAATTATGGATGAGATGTGGATTTGATAATTTTTAAAAAGAGGTACCTTTTGATGATATAGGTAATTAAGACTACTTTTTTGATTTTCTGCCATTAAATATTTCAGCAAAAAAACTATCTGATTGTTCTGTAGATGTTAATATATGTATTTTATCTCGTTACATTTTAAATTGGGGTTAATTGGTGTTTTATCAATTGAAAGATCTTTGGTTTCTAATTGGCTCTCTTAGCGAGTATTTTGGTCTACAAATGAGGCAATATAGAAGAAATCAATTTAGGTTAAAATTGAATTTAGTCCAGTTAATATTACTCAAAGTTTTGGTTAAACCAAAATTGGACTAGGTTAATTTAGTCCTGTTTAGAGAATGAAGGTTGGTTCAGTGGATAAATTTAAGCATTTCTCCAATTTAGTCTCCCAAGCCATTCCTCCCTATTCCTCTCATGATTTCTTTCTTCTTTCTAGAGGTTCACCCAATATGTCTCTTGATCTCTCCCTCTTTTCTCATGAGTCTTCGGAATTGGAGAAGTCTTCTTAATGATAATCTCCTTGAATTTGAGCCGACAATCCCTTTAACAAGCAGCTTCCTTTCTCCATTTTTTTTATTCCAGCCATAAAAGTACACTGTCATGAGCAACAATAGAGGTGTTGTTGCCTCCTTTTCAGTGGGGAGCAATAGTCCATTTCTTGGATTGAGATAAGACTGCAAAGTGGGAATTATTGTTTATGCATCTTCTTCTCGAGATGACAATTGATTTGCACTAATCAGAAGTCAAAAGTCACATCAACGTGACTCACCTTATATAATGTAATGAGATACTGACAAGATCAAACAAATATAATCCACATGAAGAGTGTTACGAGGATGACAACTTTTCTACCTCATCTAGCATCGAAATTAATTCTTAGTGTAGAATATTATAGGATATTCATGCTTTCTTACATATATTTTCATCAAAAATATTCATGCTTATAGGATATTCATTCTTCCAATATGGCATCAGATTCAACCATAGTTGTCTCTCTCAATCCTAGTAGTTACTCCAAACTCTAATTGTCTCTCCTGTTGCAGGCATTGAATGACATCAACTATGCTGCGTACAAGTTTGTACAGTGTCTCCAATCGTCGTCTGCAATGATCATTTGTACAATCCATAACGTACCATACAAAGTGAAATTGAGAATGACAACAGAAAGACTCAATTCCTCAACCGCAACATCTAACATCAACTCATTCCAAAATTTCATTGTCTCCTACCCTAGTGGAATATTGGACGACAGTCAAACCTTCATTCCAAGACCAAAACTCAATGAGAACAATTATCTTCTATAGCCCAAATCCAAGTGATGATATTCATATATGGCAAAGGAAAGGATGATTATTTATGTAGAGGAGCAACACCTCGAAGGTAGACGACCCAAGATTTAGAAGCTTTCGAAAACAGTGTGGTTACATCATGGTTAATTAATTCTATGATCAATGAGATAGAGAAAATTTTGTCCTACATGGGACATCGAGAGAAATCTCGGAAGCAATATGAAGGAAACTTATTCAAATAAAAAGAATACCTCAAAGTTATTTGAAGTAGAAAGTATTCTATGTAATTTGAAGAAGGAGATTTAATGGTAACCCAATATTTTACTACTCTCACACGCAATTGACAACCAGTTGATATGTGCAAAGAACATTCATGGAAGAGTCGGGTATTTATAAATTGTTGAAAAGAAAAAAGTGTATAAATTTCTATTCAAGCTCAATAGAAGCCTTGATAAAGATCGAGGAAGAATTCTATAGATCCATGGATAAAGATCAAGCTATCAAGTGTATCTTATTAGGATATTCTTCTCATAAAAAAGGGTACAAATGTCATTATCCAATTATAAGAAAAATCTATAGATCCATGGATATTACATTTTTTGAACATTAGCCATATTTCCCTCAAGCACATCCTTCATTTTGTTACATGTAGTCTCAAGATCATCACACCTATCACACAAAATATATACATCTTGCATAGTGGTGGTAATGCTATTTTATCACTGATATGAAAGTTGATAATTAATAAAAATTATACAATAATTGGCATAATAATGTAGGATAAGTAGAGGTTAATGTAATATTTTTTAAAAACTATATAAGAACTTAAGATTTAGTGAGAAAAATAAATTGAATATCTAATTGATTAAACCAACAAATTAAGCAAAAGCATTAGCGATTAGTAAAGAGATGTTAGTCAACGTTCTTCAGTCTTGACAAAGGATAATTAACATGCAAGGGCACAAAATAGCAAGCTAGGGAAGGGCTCATGCATACACTTGGAGTAAGTCTTAGCATTAACTCAAAAGGGTGGACTGACATGATGTTGTGTCATTTCATTATTTGAGAAGATAGGTGGAGGACTTAAAGCAAGGGGAAGTGGAGGAAGTGAAGAGGAGTGCGGGGAAGAAATTTGTGAGCTCTAGAAACAGGCATGTTGAGAAAGTTGTGAGGGAAGTAGGGGAGTGGAAGCTTCAGATGGTGAGTTGTGGGAGTGGTGAAGTCTGGGATTGGAGGGAAGAGCACATTATATTGGGCAAGGCAGAAGAAGCAAAGGTTGTTGGACAATGGGGAAGAAACAATGGTGTCCTTGGTTTGTTCATTGAATTCATGAGTGGTGGGATGCAACAAGAGTAGCATTGGTTTAGTCACAAAAAGAGCAAGTGTTGATGAAATGTGCAAAATAGCATATCAAAGTTTAGCTCTCACACCATTTAATGCCATACTGGAGAGAAAACAGTAACAATAAAATTACTAACAACTCAGACAAACTAAAGAAATAAGACATTATAGTTTTTATAAGCTCTACAATAAGCCCATTCTAAACAAAGTTTAAATTTTCCAGGTTTTCTATAAGTAGAAAAAACACAATAATATGATTTTACTTGATAAAAAAACTTTAAATAAACTTCTATAAAATAAAATCTCTTATATGGTTGTTGCATCATAACTACAACTTTTATCTCATCTTTCTTGGAAATCATTACTAACAATAATGAAATGACACAACATGCCTGTTGTGTCATTTCAGTATTTGAGAAGATAGGTGGAGGGCTTAAGACAGGGGGAAGTGGAGGAAGTGAAGAGGAGTGTGGGGAAGAAATTTGTGAGCTCTAGCAACAGGCATGTTGAGATAGTTGTGAGGGAAGTAGGAGAGTGGAAGCTTTGGAAGGTGAGTTGTGGGAGTGGCGAAGTTTGGGATTGGAGGGAAGAGCACATTGGGCAAGGCAGAAGAAGCAAAGGTTGTTGAACAATGGGGAAGAAACAATGGTGTCATTGGTTAATTTGTTCATTGAATTCATGAGTGGTGGGATGCAACAAGAGTAGCTATTGGTTTAGTCACAAAAAGAGCAAGTGTTGATGAAATGTGCAAAATAGCATATCAAAGTTTAGCTCTCACACCATTTAATGCCACACCGGAGAGGAAACAGTAACAATAAAATTACTAACAACTCAGACAAACTAAAGAAATAAGACATTATAGTTTTTATAAGCTCTACAATAGGCCCATTCCAAACAAAGTTTAAATTTCCCAAGTTTTCTATAAGTAGAAAAAACACAATAATATGATTTTACTTGATAAAAAAACTTTAAAACGTCTAAAAAATAAAATCTCTTATATAGTTGTTGCATCATAACTACAACTTTTATCTCATCTTTTTTGGAAATCTCTCGCATTCACTATAATATTTTCATCTCTAACATGGTAAATGTTATTTTCTTATTATCGACCAAAATTTTGATACAAGGAGTATGATGATTGTTCCATGGTCTAATTAAATAAAATAGCCTAATGGACATACAACACTCACCAAGATTAAAAAAATTTCTTTCAGTTTGATTTAACCAATTTGATCAATTGCTGAATAATCAATAAATAGAACTATCTAAAGCTCTCATACAAATTCACAACCATGCAAATGAATATCTCGCCATTTAGATATATATAATTTTAGTGCTACTTAAATATTTTAGTGTAAAAGTTTCTCTCCATATATAATCTGCTATGCACACTCTTATTTAGCACAACGTTATTTGTAATATAATTTTGAATAATAAACTCATATAATAGTAATTAATGTAAAAATTCAAGATTAAAAGAAACCAAAGGCATACAATATGATGTCTTGTCATTGTGTAATGTATATTTGGTAAGCAAGTGTATAATTGTATATGCGTTCCTCTTTTTTTTTTTTTTTTTAACAAAAATCATCATCATCATAATAATATACAACATCATGTGTTAGAAACATGAATTTATATCTATATATCACATTAATCAACCAATAAAAAGGGTAAAAATCAAATTAATCACCTTATGCAATATATAATTTCTTAAACAATATTTTATGTATCGATCTAAGCAAAACTCAAGAGCCTTGGAGCAAAATATGAAGAAGTAGCACATAAAGATATTTAGTGATGGGCTCCTTTATATTAGTTTAAATAAATAATTTAAGAATCAGAAAGTAAAGAAATTGTAAAATAATTAAGTATAAACAAGATAATAGAGGCAAAATATATTAAGAAGCAATAAGTAAGATTTAAAGCACAAGCAGATTGATATGGCAATGACGTAACAAGCAATAATTAAGTTAAAGCTATTATCACTATACATCACAAAAAGACTAAATAAGATCATATCCAGAAAGAAAAGAGGGCAACTTTACACAGATACGAAAACTATTGATCATAACGATGGGAATGGGTAGATTACATAATTAAGCAGAAAATTAATACAAATGATGTTGACATTGAAAACCAACAGGTAGTGCTATTTTAATATTATACTTATGATATTACAAAGAATTTAATCATGGATACAGCAAAAAGTTTTCACCTTAGACGAGTGGATTCGTACAAACTATAGTACTTGATTAGGAAACAACTCTACAAGTTACTATATGCTTTCGTTGTATGAAGGCCCTACAAGGGATACTAGAACAGAAAAGAAATTTGTCTCTAGCTGTATCTAAATAATGAACATGCAATATCGACAAAAAAAATTTGGTCAGTTGAAACATTAATTTAAAACTAAGAGAGCAAAGATATCTATGTATTTCTTGACCCCCTCAGACTCAACTTGGAACAAGAGATGAATATACCTAAATAGGGAAACATTGGTGAGAAATTTCTGCAACTAGTGGAGTCGAACTAGACCGAGTTGGGTAAAGGCAGTATACATTAATAGCGAAAGTTATTGCTCCTAAACTGATAGAAGTATCGAAAAACAAACCATTGCCAATTGAAGTACCGTACCATAGCTGAGATGACTTCGCACAGAATAGGAAAGATGCATCCGTGGTTATGTACGGGGCACGTAAGAATGCCTTTTTTTTCACCAAACCCTAAGCACAAGGACCCCAAAGACAAGCACCGAAGTAAAAAAAAAAAAACTGCAACAGCTAAAGAGCACCACAGCAAGATGGGAAAAAAAAGCTGAAGAGAAAGAGAGAGAGGGAGGGAGGGGGAGGATGCGATCACCTGGAACTGGCGAACTCGTAGAGCTTCCCCCGAGCGGAGAAGACGATGAGCGCGACCTCGGCGTCGCAGAGGACGGAGAGCTCGTACGCCTTCTTGAGGAGGCCATTTCGCCGCTTCGAAAAGGTTACCTGCCGGCTGGCCGCGTTCTCTATACGCCGCATCTGGGTCTTCCCCCTCACCATCGATCTTCCTCTCCGTCTGCGCCTCCCGATCTATCCAAAGAAACCCTACGCGACAAAATAAGATTTAGGAGGAGGAGGAGGCTCTCGATCCATCTAGGCGCAGGTGGAGATCAACCTAACTAAAAAGAAAGGCAGCCACGAAGAAGAGGTTGAGAACCAAACAAATCTTTTTATATATAAGAGGAGGAGGCGTATTGTTACCATAATTGTCGCCTCCTCTCGTTTCCCGCAAATGGCAAAAAAAAAAAAAAAATAGCGGTGAAGGGAAAGGGTAGGAGGAGGGTTGACCATACTCCATTCCATCGCTGTTGAAGACCCGCCGTACTACATGTCTTCGACCACTGCATTCGTATAATTTTTGTAGTCCCGGCTTAAGACTCGCGTTAAGTGGATGGATTTCCTGAACGGTGTTTGTGACGGACCGGCATCGTTTCCTTCCAGTTCAGGAATCTGAGAAAGGAGTCCAATCAAAGTCGGAGAGAGAGATATGAGAGCAATGGATGCACGACGCGTGGCGTGATGAGATTGATGAAGACGGATCGGCCTGCCGCATGGGCTCCACTAGGACCCGCCTCGTACGAGGGTTTCGTTCCGTACGGACCGAAATTTTAATGACGGGAAAAATTCTATCTTACCAATAGAAAATTTATTTAATTTTTCACTTTTGTCCATCACAATTTGAAAAATACATTTAACCTCCTGGAGTAATCCCTTTCGTCTCACCCTTGTTAATTGAATTTAAAATAAATTAGACTGTTAAAATAGTTATTCAAGGTTGATTTGGTTTTTTTTATCTCTTAGGCTTGATTTTAATTTAGTTCGTTTAGATATTATCAAATTCTTAATTAAACTTGTTTGATTATTTAGAAATTTGTTATTAATTTTGAAAATTTTTATTTATTAAAATTTATTTATTTAATTGATTATGTGTATTGGACAAATATACAATTATAAATTAAAATAATCTTTATTAACTTGATAAAAATACTAAAACTTATCCAAAATAAAAAATTTATAAATAGATTATGTGTATTGAATTAGATGAACAAACGAGGTGTGACATTGAACAAGGTGAGATATATACCGAGGCTTAATTTATTTTTTTTTAAATATTATTTTTAATGAATACACTCTTTTGATTGTTACTCTCTATTTTATTTTTCTTTTTTGAAAAGTTAGTGGGCCATGGAGCCAAAACTGGGCCATGGCTGTGACGGGTTTCTGGGCCCCACACGACTTCCATGGAACTCGTTCTCTGTTCTTGCGTTTCCTGCCGCTATAAATTCGAAAGCAGTCTTCCTTGGATAGCTCGCATCCCTGGCTGACTACCACTTCCTCTAGAGTTCCAGCGGAAAAGGAGAATGATCTCATCAAATCGTCGCTCTTCTTCGCCGATAAACGCCTTTGCTCCGAGGAACTCGTCGATCCATCCCAGGTTTCTAGATCGAACGCCTCCCTCGTCTTCTTCTGCATTGCTTTGCTTTTTATTCAAGCATTCGTCTTCTTCACACGTTTATCGGACGATCGATGATCTAGGTTTTCCTTGCAATCATTGGCTGGTGCGAGTACGGATCCAAGTCGCCGTTCTCTGTTTCCTGAAGGCCCTCACTGCTCCCGACCCACCCATATCCAATCTCGTATCTATCCGTCTGTTTCTCGATCTACACGCTCGCGAAGAATCTTTGATTTCATCACCAACATAAACTCCACTTTCGTTTTCACTATGGACCCGTATTTTGATGTTCATATTAAACCCTAATTCGTTGTTAGGGTCCCCGTCATGTTTTTTTGTATATATACTTCGTTTGGCATCGTGCTTCGCTATCCGATAGCCCACCTGATCTGAGATCAGAAAGAAATCTGACAACAGAGGGCTCCGTCGAGGGATTTTGAGTGAGGTCCCTCATGAGAGTAACGGACGCGAAGACATTCATAAGAGGTATAGCCTCTGTAATTAACTACTCGATTTCGCACAATGCAGATATCGTGTTCCCTTTGTGCCTATTGAGTTGCTCTCACACTATGATGGTCATGGTAACGTGCTTTCATATTCTTGGTGAGAAGAAGCTTCTCAGCGGCATGGTGACTCACCTGTCTATTTCACACATCAGGATCAAGTCAACAGTACAGCGTAAGATGTCTTTTACCACCTACATTAGTATAATAGCATCAACTATTAACTACTGTATATGCTTGTTTTGTGTCTTGTATCTCAATTTTTGCAAATAATTGTTGCAGATGTTGTTGCATTGCTTCGCTCAACATAGTCTAGGTATTATTGCATCTAGAAGAGATGCAGTTGTTGGGAGATTGCTCTTAGAGGGGCAGTTTTGAAATTTTTGTTTTAGTAAACTAGACCGGTGTTTCAAGCTTACATTATTTGCCATTTATAATGTAGCATTCATCTTTTAAGTGGATCTTATCTGTTAAAGAAACATCTTTAGAGCACTACATCATGTGTTTGTAGGAGCCCGGTGAACACAATATTGACTGTTCCACGATTAGACAATCTGGTTATGGACCTTTTTGCGTTGAACAGATTTGTTCTTCATTTTGATGCTAGATATATAATCTTAGTAGAGAGGTAAACTGAGGCCTCTGCAAACTATGGTGATAAATCCTCTCAATTCCACTTATATTATGTAATTGAGTAGGATGCTATATTTCAGCAACCGGCCGGCAGATCACTTTTTTTTCTGTCCTATGTTTGAGAAGAATTATAGTTGGACCATTTTCAATCACTGTGCATATTAACACATTAATGATTTCTTAAACCTCCCCATATATTCGAACACTCAATTAATGATTTCAAGTGCCTGTAAAATGCTTGAGAAAATATAAGAACAACAAAGAGACTGTTTGCGAAAGGGTTGGATGCTTCAGAAACATTTATATATTTCTCTATCGGTTGTCTATCTCGCATGTTGACCTTGAGGTTGCAGTTGCACGACCTTTAAAATTGCCACCTGGCGCATTGGAATTAGGCATCATAATGGCGTATGGTTGTTTTAAACTATTTTAGAAGGCTTCTATGGGTCCAAGGGAGGAGCTTGCATGGAAGCGTGACATTTCAATTCTCTCAACTGGCTTCCCTCTCTGGTTCTGCCTTTCAATGAATAATTCATGTCTTAGTTTGGGCTGCCAGTTGACTCAATTTGTAAAGATGCAACTTGTTTGTCACTTGTCACGCATATTGGTTGAAGCACACTAGATAAACCTGCCTGACACATTGAAATTTGGCATCATAATGGCGTATGATTGGCTTTTTTACCTCTATAATTTTGCCAGTGTCCCTGTTACCTCTTGTGTGGTACTTCTGTATCTATTTGAACTGCCATGGAACTGTCTGGAAAAAAACTGGTCTTGTTTGGCAGAGGTTTTTGTTTCTTAGGTATCTGTCATAGATCAATACCATATAGCATTGAGGGGCCTCACTTTAATCCCCTCCACAACAGCCGTAGCCGACTTGTGTCCGTCTTTAAAACTTTTTAGTGCAGCCTTTGATTTGCAGGAACATTGCAAAGAAGATTGTACAAGCTGATTATATTTGATGGTAATTTAATTTTCATATCCTTTTAGTTCCTGTAGTGGCGTTGACATGTTTGATTGATATATGAATGAATGCAGAAGCTCCATACACATGCATGAGAAAAGAGGAGCGAAACAATCAACCAACACTTGATTAATGACTATGTAAGTGGAATTTTGCTTCCAAGTCTCAAATATTTCATTTACTACGTGTAATTAGGTTTCTTGATTCCTTTCTCTTATTCACTGTTCATTTTGTAGTAGTGTTGGATTGATAGCTTGTGTATAACGTGGGTCTCATGATCTGGGTATCTTATCTCTACTATGGGTTGGTAATCTCATATTGCATTGGGCCGCTTTCTAAGAAAAACCCATGACCTCCTGCAATCTCTAGAATTAGAGGTCTCAATTGGGTCGTACGATGTAGATTATGATGGCCACTCATGGTCTAGCTCAGCCAGTCATACTGTGGATTGTGTTTGGCATATGCCAATCCTGAACTGTTTGTCACGAGAGGGCTCGCAGTGAAGCAAAAGCTGATTTTGTTCGCCCCCAGCGCCCTTCATTACCGGCCTCACAGGCTCACAATGAGATCCTTCCGGAAATGAATCAGCAAGAATTGACTCTCACCAGTGAAACAATTTTGTCATCTGAGTTTGAACTTGGCAATACTGTGGGGGCTACAAAAGGGCTGCCCAAATGTGCGAGCAGCCTGACCCTTATTCCATACTTGACTAATGGGTTGGGCTGGGCACTCATGCTTGCCAGGCCCAACATGACTTTTTAATATATTTGTTCATAAAAAAAGTCATAATTTTTTTTAAAAAAAAATATATAGCAAATTCTTATAACAACTAAGTTTATCTTAATAAATAGAGTAGACTATTTATATATTTTGACACCATTACAAATAAGTTTCTACAATATCATAATTTATATTGAAATAAATTTTATTTTATTTTTAATCTTTGGATTTCTCTTCTTTGTTTTAGTTTTATATTAAATATTTATTGGTAGGGGAAGTAATAAATATATAACAAATCTATGTTGAGTAAAATCTTTTACATAGGTTTAATAAATTCGTATCTAGTTTATACCTGTGCTGGCTAAACATAGTGGTCCTGCTAGAAGTTAGATTTTTAAAGTTCTGTCCAAGCATTATCCATTGGCACACTTTTTGGAATAAGAGAGTATATATTAATTAATATTGTTATAAACCTTTTTAGTCTTGCGCCTATGAGGAATTTTTGTAACACATTAGGTGTGAAATTATTTTTTATGTGGAGTGGAAATAATCAAATTAAAATCTTTAAATAATATTATCATATGAAGACATTTTAATGAAAAAAATAATCAGATTAGACTAAGCACAACTAACAGTATTATACATTCTTCATTATATATGCATGATTCTATGTTCAAACACTGATGCAAACTAGGAAGCAGGTGTATTTCTTTCAATATAATAATGCAGTTGGAAGATTAGCAAGCTAAAATGGACCCGAAACAACCGAAACTCACATTATTCTTATGGCTTGGTCTCTGCTAATTAAATCCATCAATACATCTGTTGATCCCAGACCAAGTCATCATATATCACATCCTACATGTTCAGTCTCCTACTAATTAGTTTGCATGCTTAGAGTGATGCGTGTATGCCTCCTCACCTTGAGCACATCACACTGCGCTATCCGGGTCGTTTTCCACATCAATCAATGTGATATGGGCCCCGCAATAAATGTGTCCTGGTCGAGCAGATGCGACGGTGGTTCCCCTACCAGTCGGTACCTCGACCGCTGCTCCTTGGCCACAACAAACAAAGAGCAATAAAGAAATGGGGGAGGAGGCATGCAATGCAATGCATGCATATGAGTGTGAAAGGAGTGACAGAGGCGAGTCCGGTTTGGAATTTAATGGTGCGGAAATGAATGCGAGCGTTGGTTGGCGATGGGGAGCGTCGTACGACGCTCTCGACCGCCACCGTGGTGTGACAGCAACAGGACGGCAGCGGATCCCGGAGGCTGTCGCCTCGTAGTTATCCGTCGGTCCACCACCACTCTTACCCTGTCGGCTGCCGCTGCACGTCAACCACCGGCCCAGCCATCAGATCGAATAAAAAGGTGTACAGGTGCAGGATTTGCTTCTGCCATCGGTCGACCTCCATGTGACTCACTGCTGTCTATAGTCTTAAAAATTTGGAAGTGTTATATATAATAACTAGTTCAACGAATCCGATTCTTAACTATTAAGCTAAAAAGAAAATCAATTCCATCCAATTTTTGATGATTTTGCTGGTTCTTGGTTCGATCTAATCATGCTATTTACTTTTAAATAGCACATTTGTTCATTTTGTTGAGGTAGGTATTAATGGAGACTCAAAGACTTCCATATATATCTTTCTATTTGGTTACAATATGAGTATGATAGTGTGGAGTGAAATGGATGACAATGGTCCATTTTTTTTATAATTTCTTTCAATATTTGGAAGGACAATGAGTGAAACAAGTCATTTCAAGAAATTGACTTATTGATAATTGGACTGAATAAAACGAGCAAACGAATCAGGTCTAAGGGATTGTGCAAACCCAGTCAGGCCAAATGGATCGAATAAACTAAATACTAAACTGAGTATGTTAGATAGATCAGGAAATTAAATGAGTTGAATATACTAGGTAAATTAAATGAACTAAGCCAGTGAAATATAAAATGAATCAAGCTACTAGGTGTAACATTCTATTATTATAATTAAATAAGAGTAGGTGGTCCATTGCAATCTAGTATCAAACACTAAAAGCTAAAACTGAATTCTTTCTAACACTTATTTCTTCAATGCTTCCTAGCTACTCCTTTATCAATTCCCAAAACAACTATTTTTGTGTGTTAAATAGTCATTTCGTAAATTAAGAAATATCTTTTTTTCACGAGGCAAAAGTAAAATAAATAGTTCAATTTTATTAATTCAGTCGGTGCAATGCAATTGTCTTGCAAACACTAATTACTAATAAGAAACAAATGGGAGGGTCAATCTACTCCTTATTTATTTATTTATTATTATTATTATTATTTTTCCCAGGTAATCATGCAGCTCTAGGCGCCTTCTTAGTTTCTCAAGTATAATGATCGATTCCCAATTTCGACGAATTAATGAATAATTTTTTCTTAATGGACGGATCTAAGAACGCTGGACTAATGAGCCGTTTGTTGCAAGCGCTTCTTGATTTATCTTAATGGATAAAAGGAAACTTATATGGGATTGATCATCCAAGATTAATCAACATAAAAGTTGAATATATAGAGTCTATTAAAAAAAAAGTCTCATTACAAGATAATGGACGAGAGTACATATGATTAGCTAGCTAGCCAGCTCAGTGTGCCCTACCTTGTCTTTGTTTCTCCGCTTCCAGTCTAGTGTTTGTAATAATTGAGTCTTACTGACGGATTTTGGGTGCTCCAAGTGTGCATCTTCCATTGCTCTCTTTCTTCTTCCTTCTTAGAAGGAAGCAACTTAGGTAGGGCACAGATTACATAGAACAAGTACTGTACTACCTTTTTGTTAGATTTTGTGGCATTTGGAGCTCTGAACATGCCAGTAGTAGTTCAGCAGCAAGCTTGGGGGAATGCCAAACAACTCCAGTACTGTTTGATAAAGAAGATTGTACTGCCTTTATTGTTTTTTTACTTTTCCCTAAAAGTTGATTGCATTTGAGAACGATGAGGTTGCTGATTAAATCTGTTTGATAGAAATGAAGCTAATGATGGTGTCAGATTCTCTCCAGAGGATGAATGACTACCTCTCAGAAGATTACTGTCATTCTTGGTTGTTACGAACCCAAAGAAGAAAAAAAATGACTCAAAGCTAGGACTCTTGGGTATCACTTGATGCTCAAGCCAAGATTTTAGTTGCGAAGTATTCAGTATTTAGTAGTATTTAGTTTGATGAAGATGAAGAATTTTAGTATTTAGAATTGGACTTGCCCTTGAGGTAACATTGCTTTAAGATTCTTCTTAGATCAAGATATGATACAAATTACAGTTTTGCATGGAGTTGTTGGCTGCCTTAAATGGCAGAAGTTGGTTGTGGGGGAATGAAGATAATTAATAGAGTAGAAACATATTGGATATACACAATAATGATTTTCCAATCATTGAAGTTATCAGGTTGATGGATCATTTTCTCCAGAGATTTATAACTGCCAGGTTAGTCTTTTCAATTGTTGTTATCTCTTGTAATAAGAATGGTACTTGGGGTAGAATTTCTTGGTGAATATCTTTGATGAGATATTTGATAGATTTGTCGAAGAGAAACCCAAACACTTACAACCTAGCTTATCCTTGGGATAATCTATTGCATTTGAGTCTTGATATTCTTTGATTGGGAAATCACTGCCTTCTTGTGAGAGTTTTGTGGGTTGCATCCATGTATGAAGAGAGCCTCAAAGCTATTGACTTCCTTTATTCTTTAGGATATTGATTGAGATGTTCCTTTGATGGAGTATGCCCTAGACGGGTCCAAATGAATAGGCTGCTAGATGGATCCATCAAAGGTTTATGACTGTAGCAGTTATTCCGATTTGATCTAGTGCAATTTGTCGGTTGATGAGCAATTGGCTGAATCTGTAGTTAAGAATCATAACATCATCCAATAATTGTTTGGATAGTTATGCTTTGGTAATGTTGTTATTGTGTGACTTGGAGGTTATAGGTTTGAGTTGTGAAAAGATTCTCTTATAGTGTAGGATAAAATTATATACAATAGATTCATGTAGTATAATTTTTCCTCGAGACTCATATTGACAGAAGCTTCGTGAACTAAGCTATCCTTTAGGCTCTGTTACCTTCAAAGTGCAAATGGAGGAGGAAAAAGAATCACTATGGAAAAAAAACACCCTTCCCGGGAAGGAAGAGAAAAGAAAGAGAAAGAGAAAGAGAAAAAAGAAGACGTGAAGGAATCCAAGGAAGGCTTGTGGAAACGAAGGAGAAAGAAATAAATGATAATGACGAAGTCACTCGCCTGAGCAAGGTTGCCCTCATGGGGCTACGCGAGGCGGCCATGCTGCCACCTTGCACGAGGTGTGGCGTGCGAGGGTGGTCGTGATAATGCCTTGCGCGAGGTTTCAACTGCCTCGCACGGTTGTGCGATGTTATCCCCATGCCACCATGTTATGTTGTCCCTGCGTTGTCGTGCTACCATGCGGTGTTGTCTCGTGTAGCCGAGTTGTGTTGTCCCCATCCAAGGCGCGACTGCCTTATGCGGTCATGGAATGTTACCCCGTTGTAGGGGTGGCCGCCTTGCAGTGCTATCCCGCACGAGGGCGGTTGCGTGGTGCTACCCCTGTTGTGAGGGTTGCCGCTTCGTGCAAGGTGTAGCTGTGTAAGGTGGTCGCACGGTTTGCTCTCGTGCGAGGAGCAATAGACTCATGTAGTCGCACGAGCCTTACGGGACTGCATGGTTCTACCCTCCGCGAGGAGTCCGTGTCGGGCTCGTCGTACAAAGTCGCTAATCATGAGCTACTTGTGGTTGGTGCGTGTAGATGTGACGGGAAAGGCTTCCCGTCCAATTTGGACAGATAAAATAAACTCCAAAAAGTGATCCGCAAATGAATTCTTAAATCCAACCGTCCATTAAAGGTGGAAAAGATAAGTAATCCATCCTTCTTTACATGGAAAATTTTCTATAGTTTTTTGAATCCGTTCTTCCAAATAAACAGGACATTAGAGTTGTGCTCGGTGCCACCAAAGATTCAGACTAGGTTGAACCGAGTGTCTCTCTCTACCAATGGGAATCTTCCCAAGAGCAACAGTTAAAGCCATCATCATCCTTCAAAGGGCAAAATGCAGACTCAATGCATTTTAGAAATTAACCAAATGCGTTTAAATACTCAAAGCCAAAAGCCAACAAAACCCTATGTAGACAAGAAACCCCACCAAACTTTCCTGCAAGGCTTGTCAGGCCAAGCAAATGGGTCTCCAAGCATGCACAGATGCCTGCCACAGTTGGCATCTGCATGGCATGCAATTCCAAGGGCAAAGATGAGGTGAGCATAAGAATGTGGCCTACTTAACATGCAAAACATATGATGTTTGCAGCCTTAAGAGTTAGATTCCCTTCATGATATGATCTTCAATGGAGGTTTCATGACTTTCGTTGAAACAACAACAAAAAGAAAAGTGATTCCTGTTCGAAGTGATTTGCTTTTGCTATTTTGATTAGATGAAGACAAATAGTCTTTGAAATTTTGTCCCAATGGGACAAGAAAAGCATATAGGTGTCCCCAGTTTTTAATTTCTTTTCAGTGAAATCAATCTGTCAAAAAACTGCCGTCGCATTATAAAATTAGATACTATATTTTATTTTCATTTTACCTTTCACACTGTCTCCTTATTTATCTTTCACAAGCTGAATGAAAATTTTATGACATAAAACATAAAGTCAGTTTTACCCTCAACACCGATCTCGTTTTCCGTCTTGTTGCTTCTTCCACGTTGCCTCTCCTATTCAAATCACTTTTAGAAACATGTCAAATCACACTCTGGCCCTACATCACAATATGATTTACTGTTCATATTTAAAAAGGAAGAAAAAAGAGATTTCAGAACTGTGTTATACTTTCGCTTTATATCAGCTGCCTTGTGAGTGGACCCGTGTTATTTTTGATGCAACTACGTATGTCAAGGGCCTGTCGAATCTATCCTTATGAGTTGATTGAGGTTGCCATGTCAATCATTCACCAATTTGATATCTGCATCACTTAATCTTTTAGATAGGGATTTTTTTTTTTCAAAATACTTCAGATATTTCTTTTTTTATTTAAGAAATACTCCATTTTAATATATATTAAAATTCAGGTATTTAGCTTTTTTTAACTAATTAATTTTAAAATGATTCATTTGTCTTAAAATTTTTTTTTTATCGATTATCAAAATAAATTCACAATGGAGATAGATTTTAATGGACAATTTAATATTATAAATAGTTTGAACGCCACGTATAGTATATCTATAAAAAAAAATTGAATCTTAGCTCGTTCTATTTTGTTTTTTACCTGGGATCACTTTATTGGAGTTCTGATCTCGTTATTTTGCACCATCCCTTGCTAATAAAGGGGTCACTAGTGCTTCATGACCGATTGGTTTAGGCATGTGATTGCTTTGAGAAGATCAATTGTATGAATGTGTTGTGTCTTGGGAATACAATCCATGTTACCTATGCACTCATTTACTTGACTATGAGTGTGTGGTTGTTGGGTTCACTTAGACGTGGACAGGTCTCTCTTGTAAATGGAGGTATCCAGACCTTCAGTTTGATTAATTTTAGAAGTGGACGATTCTAATTCATTCATCAACTAATTTCGGAAGTGCGAGTGAGTACTTACATGACAGCTCATTATCACCATTAGTTTGAGCAATGATACAGATTAGACCCAGAAATAATGTGAAAGTAAAAGTCAAGATGAAGGGTGGTTAAAGTTAAGATGAGGTGACAGCTAAAGTGTTATTCTCATCAGAGTTTAGTCCCTTACTTGACGCTAAAGCCTTCAATATAAAGATGATTGATTTAAAGACCGGTCGTACTTGAAGGATCTAGTGCTCCATTTGTGAACAATTGAAGGATATAAAGGCTGGTCGAAGTCATGACCCACACCGTATAACTCTATTATGTACTCAGTTGACCCAAAAGTTAGTCGAGCGTATTTAAGCATAGTATTCGCTTTCAATATATGGCCAAATGTCTCCATATCTGGGTGGGCTCAATAGACATGTCTCTCTATTCAACGTCAAAATATATAGACTAAATCTGAATATCCTTGAAGTCGATTGAGCATATGAGGATTAGTTTTCCACATTTTCACTATTACTTTTAACTTAAAGATGTTGTCTTACAGTGCAATACAACCTTCAATATAAATCAGATTGACATAAGGCTGGTCATACCTACGAATCTGAGCGTCGTGTTATCCAACAGTCAGTCTCCCATCATACGATCGGTTGGTCCTATAAGTCCAATCGGTAATATGCTCGTAGGCTCATGCTAAAGATCTATTAAGTAATAAGGAGTCAAGTTTCGTAGGTTCAACTCTCTCTTCAGAGGGTAAATTACATAAGGTTATTTTCATTACAAAGTCGGTCAGACATAAAGACGTTCAGGATACCCCGTTCGTCCGAGTATCCATCCAGGTTATATTACAGGAGATAATATTATCAATGAATCCTAACATATTGTTAGAATAATAGCTATCCGTTAAAGATTATTCTTCGGTCACAACATATGCATTCAATAAAACCTTATTATGAAGGTGACTATACAACTTCTATCATCATTGCGGAGTTTACACGAGATTGTTCATATACATATAATAAAAGATTCTTCGGAGGATAACTATATAAATGTCAGACCGTACATCTTCCATTATCTGATATTTTTTAATACTAAATATTTCTTATCGCCTCATTATTGCCAAGGTTATCAGAGGTGATATAAAAGGGGGTTCTCTCTGCTGGAGGTAATTGTTTGCACGCTTTACTTACGAGAGCATCAACTTTCTCTTTATTATGCTCACTCAATTTTATCGTAATCCTTCTCTACTTTTCGCCCAATCATCTACAGACTTGAGCATCAGTTGGTGGACTTATGTCAGAGACCCCTTCCTTGATTTTCGTCCTAACGTTTGTTGGCTCGTTTGAGTGTGCACAGACAGGAGAAAGGCACTCAGAGCTCTTTTCCTGGTCCAGCTCAGCACATTTTCCTCCCGTTCAAAGTCTTCTTTTGGTCAATAATATCATCACCTGCCCTGCGCGTCATCTTTTCCGATTTCAGACAGGATCAAACAATATACAAGTTTCAACCCTCATTGCATGGGTTAATCGTCATACCTTTTACCACTATATTGTGCTTAGGGGCACTTGGACTGTTGGGATCGAAGCGCAGTGGAAGACATATAATGAATCATGGATCTTTTTGTGGTACATATAGTATTACACAAAAGTAATATAAAAACATACCTCAAGTCCTTGATAAGCTTGACTGATATCACTCGACATATAAGAGCCCCACATGTGACTCCTCTAACGGTATTCACGCGCACTAGATCATGAACTTGACACGATCCGTTAGATGCTAGCCTTTTGGATTGACAAAGCCTTGGAAGCACTACGCTCTCTTCCGAATGAAGAAAAAGTTAACGAGGGAGAAATGGAGAGAACAAAATATACTCTTGAATCTTTCCGAGGATGACTACTTATAGTCTCCAAGGAATACGAAGAGTTAAGTTCTCAATAAATTCATCATTTATGATCTTCATTAATTAGGAAGATGAAGAGTTATAGTCTCCATAAATTCTTCATTTATGAGTTTCATTATGATGACTCTTCAACTTCTCCATTAATTATCATTATGATGACTCTTCGAATTCTCCATTAATTATTATGATTATGACTATTCAAATTCGCTCTTTTTTGTATCAAATAAATTCATATTTGATCTTGATCTCGACTAGCTTTCGATACCATTGTTCATGTCTACGTGTTATGCGCGCGACCCTTTAGGTTTTATACACGAAGGCAATGTAAATTCATACACAGACTAAGGTAATCATCTAGCAACAGTTATTAGCCACCCAATGCGATAAAATTAATATCAGTAATAAACTTTAAATCACCATGAACTGATTACTATGTGATCCTGTCGGGAATCTGAGAAGACGGAACTACCGGAGTGACGTGGTTGGAATGTTGACCGCATCTCCATGACTCGGATAGTGAGCTATCTTCTATGTTGATCAAGTCATCAGAAGTCCTCCGGTCAACAATATCTGTAGTCAGCGACCGGGTTGCCCCGATCTCTGGTATCCCGGTGCTCGAGGCAAATTCCACAAATATATGAGCAACCTAATAATAGTGGAACAATAAAATAAATACAAGGTGAATACGGTGACGTACCCTGACCCCAGGGGCGTCCTCGGATGGATCAGTGAGCTGATTGCGGTGTTGTTCGAGTCGTCGTAGCCCTTCCGGATATGAGGGCGATGACACGGAATTCGGTGTAGCAGGGATCCAAAAGACGACGCGTAGGTCGGATATGATCACGGCTCGCAGGCTAGCACACGACATGCAGGCCGGGTATGATAGCGGCTCGCAGGTTGGATGATACAAGTAACTCACAACCATAATAACTGTACGAATAGCGAAACACAATGGCTCGATGGTCGGAACCCCATCTTAACTCGAAGGTCAGCATAGACAAATAGTATGAGCGTCGCCCGCTGCTGGAGGCGGTGGTGGTGGCCGCAGGGGGCGACGGCGGCGCCGGCGCCTACTGGAGGAGGCAGCGGTGACGCTTGCTTGCTATGACGTGTGGAGGCGATTGCAGCGCGTGGAGGCAGCTGGCCAGGGTCTGCGGCGTGCTCCCAGCGGCAGCGATGGCGCGGGGAGGCCACGATATACGAGGAGGAGCGACGGGAGTGTTGTCGGAGTCGTCGGCTGATGTCAACGTGGTTGAGGATGTGTGAAAGAGGAGAAGCGGTGGCCGGAGGTTTCTACCGGCGAAAGGAGAAGAGAGGGAGAGGAGGAGGCGGCCTCCTCTAACGGCGGAAGAGATGGAGGTGGAAGAAAGAGCCCCAAGCTTCTTGTGCTTGGCGGCGGCAAAAGACCCAAGCACGAAGCCTCTTTCGTGCTCGGCGGCGACCTCCAAACCCAAACCAGCCTCCCCTCTAAATCTGTGAATAGTGCTCCTTATAAACTCAAAACCTTTACTTTGTGAAATGATGGAAATACCCCTCTCTCTTATCTTCTCACTGTATCACAAGTCTCCCCTTCAAGTCTAGTCGAAGGAGGCGCGAGTCCGACTGACTAGACAGTCTATCGCAAAAGCTGCATCACTCTCGATAATAGAGTCAAATCGTGAATCCATCGTATATGCATACGCGAGCGGTCGCTATAGTAATAGTGTCGCATGAGATGGTAATGGTGCCGAGCGGACCAAGTCGATAACCGGACCAATGCCAAGTGAACGACAAAACATTATGTTGGATCGAGACGCGCTAGAGGGGGGGTGAATAGCGCTCGTGGCTATTTTGTACGTATCGGAATCGAAAACAGCGTTAGAGTAATTAAAGCAGCGGAATTAAAAACAAACAAACACAAATAGAAGGACACAGAGATTTATTTCGTTCGGAGCCTGTGACAACTCCTACTCGAAGGCCCGCGATCCTTGATCGCTTCCGGTGGGCAACAACTATAAGCTCGTTAAAAGATTACAATTATGAGTACAATTAAAAGCTATAAGTATTATACCGACAACAAGAAATGTTAAATCTGAAGCTTCGGGTCGTCGGGCACTTGTAGCAGCACTTCGGAGTGTCTTTTGGAGCAGCACGTTGATGAGAGATCACTTGATATTCCTTGTGTAGAAGTGCTGGTCGAAACCCCCTTATAAAGGGTGTTCAAGGCGCCTTGAAGGTTGTTCAAGGCGCCTCCATCCTGCCTGGTCTTCCGCGTGGATCAAATCTGACCTGGTCGAATTTCATCCATTCAAGGCGCCTTAAACCTCACTCAAGGCGCCTTCTGCCTTCTTCAAGGTGCCTCTAATGGTGCTTTGCAGCCAGCTCATCCTTTACACCCGAGGCGCCTTCAAGCTCCATGGAGGCGCCTCGGACACTGTTCATCCGAGGGAAAACTACCTTATTTTGTACCTGCAAGACTTGTTAGTCCCAAACAATATCCTGCAACACAAAATTAGCACAAAATAACAGTATGAATAATAAAAGAATGTTTATGACAGTCTCCGGACTGTCCGGGTATGACTTCGGATTTCCAACCGAAAACCCTAGGTCGACCCGACGCCTACTGTTCCCTCTACGGGGAACGCGTCCTCACCTACTCCACTCAGGAGATTTACCTGCTGCCAGTCCGGTCCTCCAGACCGACTGGACTTTCCGCCTAGGGTTACCACCCCCTAGGACCTAGGGTTACCCCCCTAGGGTTTTTCTCCACCTAGAGTTACCACCCCTTAGGACCTAAGATTGCCGCCCCTTAGGGTTTTCCTCCACCTAGGGTTACCGCCCCCTAGGACCTAAGGTTGCCGCCCCTTAGTGTTTTCCTCCACCTAGGGTTATCGCCCCCTAGGACCTAAGGTTGCCGCCCCTTAGGGTTTTCCTCCACCTAGGGTTACCGCCCCCTAGGACCTAAGGTTACCTCCCTTAGGATTTTCCCTTGCCTAACCGCAGTTAGGACTTTCCTAAAACCTTATTTAACCACGTTCGATAACAAGGAACCTTAACTTTGAATCCCTTTGCCATTATCAAAACTGAGGTTCGATCGTCGGATGCTTACTGCACCAACAATCTCCCCCTTTTTGATTATGACAACCGAAATTCAAAGTTAAGTAAAAATGCAATAAAGATACGCATAAATAAGCACAGGCATAAATAAAGCATAGGCACATTCACAATAAAATTTTCGTTTTAATTTTCTTTTGAATTTCTTCCTACTCTCCCCCTTTGCCATATATCAAAAATATCCAAGAGAGTGAAGAAAATCTAGGCCTTAGCTTAACTTTCAAATATAATTTTCAATCTTATATTTCAAAGAGAAAAATAGAGGGTTAAGCATACTTTTGATAAACACTTAGTTTTTCTTGTAAGACTTTTAGCTAGGTGAAATCATAATTTTGAAAGCAAAATTCTTCTTTTAGTTTGAGAGATACTTTTAGCTGAGATAAAGTATTTTGTCTTTAAACAGTAACTTAGCAAATTTTTGTGATTGCGTTGAGAAATATATTTTTGTGATTGCATTTAAACAGTAACTTAGTAAAAAAAAAAAATATTTAGCTAAATTTGAACATACTTAGCTATGTTTTCAGCTTAAAAATGATTGCGTTGAGAAAATATCTTGCCAAGTAGCTAAGTTTAGGAAATAATTTAACTAAGTTTAGTTAGAGAAAACTTAATTAAGTACTTAGCTTTGAAAACATTTAGCTTATAGAGGAGTTATAGTTTAAAAGTCAGGTCATAAATAATTTTAATTTTAAAGTTAAGTTAAAAATAGCTTGAATTTTCGAAGATATGTCAAAAATAGTTTTTAATTTTAAGGTCAAGTCAAAATTTTTAAAGAAAAACTAATTTTAAAATCGACTCAAAATCACTCCCCCTTAATTAATGCCTTAATAAATTTTTGAGTTCAGGAGTTCAAGCATGAGAGGTTAAAAAATTATTTTCCTCACTTTAATTTACAACATCGAAAATATCAGTTAGAATTCCAAATAAGTGACCATTATTTTGAAGATTAAAAATTAATTGAGTTTGGAATTTCAAAGAATTTAATAACTTCTGAAAAGAGTTTTGAAATTAATTTTTCAGAGGATATTACAAATGATTTTTCAAATAATTTTTTAAGTAGTTTTGAAATAATTTTGAAAAGATTTTTCAAATAAATTTTAAAAGAATTTTGAAATTAAGTTTTAAAGATTTTGAAAAAAAAATTCAAATAAATTTTAAAAGAATTTTAAAATTAAGTTTTAAAATGATTTTGAAAAGATTTTTCAAATAAATTTTAAAAGAATTTTGAAATTAAGTTTTGAAATTAAGTTTTGAAATAATTTTGAAAATAAGTTTTGAATTAATTTTGAAATTAAGTTTTGAAAAGATTTGGAAAAGATTTTTCAAAGAAATTTTAAAAGAATTTTAAAGGATTTTGAAAAGATTTTTCAAATAATTTTTAAAAGAATTTTTAAAATTTAAAATAATTTTGGAAAGATTTTTTAAATAAATTTTAAAAGAATTTTAAAGGATTTTGAAATGATTTTGAAAAGATTTTTAAATAATTTTGAATTTAAATTTTAAAAGATTTTAAAACTGAGTTTTAAAATAACTTTGAAATTAATTTGAATTTGAATTAATTATCAGGTTGATTTTAATTACTTAGTCATCTCACCCGATCTAAATTTTCAATCAGGGAATCCTATAATTTTAGTGAGATGAATTGATGTTCAATTTAAGGGTTGGGTTTAACTTTGTGTTAGATTCATGTTTAGCTTTGGATTCAACAAGTAAGTATTCTTTGGATAAAATTCTGGGTTATGGTGAGTCACAAGGAGCTCATTAAAGTAACCATGCATTCGAGGTTTTCCAAATAGTCCTACCCATTGAACTTAATACTAAACTTTGGTCTAACTAGTTAGGATCCATTTAAGGGTAGCTTCGGTCAGTTCCACTTGGCCAAATGCACCAGGTCGAAGCCATATCTTCCTAGACATGCGATGCCCAAGCTTCCCTAACGTACTATCATCCAAAAATTTCACCAGTACCGTTGGTTAAGTTAAACCTTACCTATTTTAATCTAACCTTAATTACCCTGCCGGGTAATCTACTCTTGTTTACCCCTTATCGGGTGGATTAATTTCGGAGGTGCCAGCTATTCTGGAGCCTCCTCCTATGTTATTGATTTACGTTTTATTAAGTTAAGTAAATAAAAGGTACTTGATTATAACTTGGTTTGTACTGTTTAAGTTTTACTTTAGATTTATAACCCAAGTCTAGATTTCGTGATTTGACTAAATTATTTACAATCTTCTCTAATTTATCAATTTTATCTTTTAAAATATTATTTTGTATTTCTACTTTTCTAAGAGTTAATTTCTTATTTTTATTTGAATTAATTTTGTTCATTACATTATTAGCATGCATATCTAATTTTGAAGAGAAATCTATACTAGAGCAAGCAGCATTAGTTAAGCTAGTGCGATCATGTGTTGTAAAAACTGGATTTTCATATATTGTAAATGTGCTAACCTTGATTTCTCCCTCTGGATTCTTGGGTCTTCTTTCTGGGCATTGTCTTTTGCAGTGACCCATTAGTTTACATTTGGAGCATTTGATGTATTTCTTCCCTCTCCTGATCATTTTCTCCTTCTCCTCCGATTGTGCCGGTTGAGTCTTACGAGTGGGGCATTCGTTTCTATAGTGCCCTCTCTCCCTACACTTAAAACAAATTATGAGAGATTTACAATTTGAACTTACAATTTTACCTTTTAGATCCGTGATAGGATCCTCTCCCTTGACTGTTGCCAATTCAAATTCTGACTCAGATTCAGATATCTCGTCTTTGGCCATCAGTGCTATGATATTGGTTTGCTCTGATTTTTCTGAGTCTGGTTCGGAGGTTGACTCTGAGGATTCAATTTCAACTTCGGACTCAGGTTCTATTCGATCTTCTAACTCTGAAGGGATCTCATAAAGCTCGAGCACTTTCTCCCAAAGCTCCTTAGCATTGTTGAACTTTCCAACTCGATCAAGATCTGAATTTGTTAGTCCGCATAGGAGAATGTAAGTTGCTTTTGCATTTGCCTCGAATGTCCTTATTGTTTGTGCATCCCACTTGTCACAGGTGATGGATACACCTTCTTTGGTGGGAAGAGTGAATCCAATATGGACTATGGTCCATATTTCTGCTTCGGTCTTTAATCGATGCTCCACCTGGTCTTTCCAGTATCTGAGGTTCTCGTCGGACAGCAGTGGTAGGCATGTGGAGTTGTACCCATCTTCGTAGGCCATTAGAAGGAATCTCGCAAAATAAACACAATAACACTTGTTCCAAGACTTGGTCTTGGATTAGTAGTGCGGGAGAGAAATAAAAATAGTAATTCAGGAATTTCGAGAGAAAATAATAAAATATTATTAAAATATTATAAAAAAATATTACTACAAATTTTTGAAAACACGATATTTCACTAATTCCAATCAATGGTGAAAATATGAAAATGGATTTTTTGAAAACAATTTTGGAGGGAAAAAAAACGAAAGGCGCTAGAGGGGGGTGAATAGCGCTCGTGGCTATTTTGTACGTATCGGAATCGAAAACAGTGTTAGAGTAATTAAAGCAGCGGATTTAAAAACAAACAAACACAAACAGAAGGACATAGAGATTTACTTCGTTCGGAGCCTGTGACGACTCCTACTCGAAGGCCCGCGATCCTTGATCACTTCCGGTGGGCAACAACTATAAGCTCGTTAAAAGATTACAATTATGAGTACAATTAAAAGCTATAAGTATTATACCGACAACAAGAAATGCTAAATCTGAAGCTTCGGGTCGTCGGGCACTTGTAGCAGCACTTCGGAGTGTCTTTTGGAGCAGCACGTTGATGTGAGATCACTTGATATTCCTTGTGTAGAAGTGCTGGTCGAAACCCCCTTATAAAGGGTGTTCAAGGCGCCTTGAAGGCTATTCAAGGCGCCTCCATGCTGCCTGGTCTTCCGCGTGGATCAAATCTAACCTGGTCGAATTTCATCCATTCAAGGCGCCTTAAACCTCACTCAAGGCGCCTTCTGCCTTCTTCAAGGCGCCTCCAATGGTGTTTCGCAGCCAGCTCATCCTTTGCACCCGAGGCGCCTCCAAGCTCCATGGAGGCGCCTCGGACACTGTTCATCCGAGGGAAAACTACCTTATTTTGTACTTGCAATACTTGTTAGTCCCAAACAATATCCTGCAACACAAAATTAGCACAAAATAACAGTATGAATAATAAAAGAATGTTTATGACAGTCTCCGGACTGTCCGGGTCTGACTTCGGATTTCCAACCGGAAACCCTAGGTCGACCCGACGCCTACTGTTCCCTCTACGGGGAACGCGTCCTCACCTACTCCACTCAGGAGATTTACCTGCTGTCAGTCCGGTCCTCCAGACCGACTGGACTTTCCACCTAGGGTTACCACCCCCTAGGACCTAGGGTTACCGCCCCCTAGGACCTAGGGTTACCGCCCCCTAGGGTTTTTCTCCACCTAGGGTTACCACCCCCTAGGACCTAAGGTTGCCGCCCCTTAGGGTTTTCCTCCACCTAGGGTTACCGCCCCCTAGGACCTAAGGTTACCGCCCCTTAGGGTTTTCCTCCACCTAGGGTTACCGCCCCCTAGGACCTAAGGTTACCCCCCCTTAAGATTTTCCCTTGCCTAACCGCAGTTAGGACTTTCCTGAAACCTTATTTAACCACGTTAGATAACAAGGAACCTTAACTTTGAATCCCTTTGCCATTATCAAAACTGAGGTTCGATCGTCGGATGCTTACTGCACCAACACATTAAGCGAACGACGAGTAAAATGATAGTTGAACGAGCAACACATAAGATGCCGAGTAGATCGAGGGAACGAGTGGGCGATGCCGAGCGGGTGACTGAGAAAGTGTCGGCTAGTCGACCGTAAGATGCTGACCAGACCACCGAGAGAATGTCGAGCGTTCGACCAAGTAGTTTAAGTGTGTGGTCGAACAAACGGTTGAGCGATACCGATCCAATGACTTCGCAAGGGCTGACAGAATGACGTGCGCTTGGCAGAGTGACGAGAAAAACGTGTCGACTGAGCGGCGAAAAATAGTGCCGAGCGAATGCCATGCAAGCTATCGGGCAAACACCAAGTGAGCGCCCGGGCGAATACCGAACGAACAATGAGGCAATGCCGGGCGGAAGTGGAGCTCGAAAACTGAGCGGGAGCATAGCCCGCAAAATCAAATGCGCACTAAAATAGAAGTCGTGAGCCGAGTGGGCACATCGCCTGTGAACTGAACGGGAGTATAGCCCACGAATCGAAAGCACACGCAAGAAAAAGTCGTTAGTCGAGCGGACGCATCACACATGAGCTGAACGGAGGTGTAGCCCGGGAATCGAAGACGCACGGAAGTAAAAGTCGTGAGCCGAGCGGGCGCAGAGCCTATGAGATATTATGGCCTGAAACCAGTAGAGAAACTCTTGTCCGCGACCATTGGACATAGCTCGACTTCGAACGGGGGAGATAAACTGCTCTGATATGCTCCTTGATCAATGAATACCTTTCAACCCCGAACGGAGGAGTTACGGGATCCGATAAGCTGGTCCGATACCAGTGAAGCTGAAGACCGCTCGATCCTGAACCGGGGAGATACGAGATCCGATGAGCTGGTCAGAGACCAGTGAAGATCACTCGACCCCGAACAGGGGAGATAAGGAAATATGATATGATGGTCCGAGACCAGTGAAGACTGCTCGACCTCGAACGGGGAAGATATGAGATCTGATGAGCTGGTCCGAGACCAGTGAAGATCGTCGACCCCAAACGGGGGAGATAAGTAAATATGCTATGTTGGTCCGAGACCATGAAGACCGCTCGACCCTGAACGGGGGAGATATGAGATCCGATGAGCTGGTCCGAGACCAGTGACGACAGCTCGACCCCGGACGGGAGAGATAAGGAAATATGATATGCTGGTCCGAGACCATGAAGATCGCTCGACCCTGAACGGGGGAGATAGGAGATCCGATGGTGGAGACCTGAGTTTAACGTCGCCGCTCAATGATTTGATGAAGATTTCAGTTTAACGTCGCCGCTCGACGGTTGGTGGAGACCTGGGTTTAACGTCGCCGCTCAACAGTTGGTGGAGACCTGGGTTTAACGTCGCCGCTCGACGGTTGGTGGAGACATGGGTTTAACGTCGTCGCTCGACGATTTGATGAAGACTCGGATTTAAGATCGCCGCTCGACCGTTGGTGGAGACCTGGGTTTAACGTCGCCGCCCGACAGTTGGTGGAGACCTGAGTTTAACGTCGCCGCTCGACGATTTGATGAAGACTCGGGTTTAAGGTTGCTGCTCGACCGTTGGTGGAGACCTGGGTTTAACGTCATCGCTCGACGGTGTTCACATGGGTTTATGTTGGTGCGGGAAGCATCCGACGAACGAACCCAAGTTTTGATAATGATAAAGGATTCAAAGTTAAGATTATGTGTTATCTAATATGTTGAATGAGTTTGCAGGAAAGTCCTAACTGCGGTTAGGCAGGAGGAAAATCCTATGGGGGGTAACCTTAGGTCCTAGGGGGAGGTAACCCTAGGTGGAGAAAAACCCTAGGGGATGGTAACCCTAGGTGCTAGGGGGTGGTAACTCTATGCAGAAAGTCCAGTCGGTCTGGAGGACCGGACTGACATAAGGTATGTTCTCCTGAGTGGAGTAGGTGAGGATGCGTTTCCCGCGACGGGAACAGTAGGCGTCGGTTCGTCCTAGGGTTTCCGGTCGGAAATCCGAAGTCAGAACCGGACAGTCTGAATATTGTCAAACCTATTTTTCTTATATATTCTATTATGTTCTAACTCTGTTTTGCAGGAAACTAATATATTTGTACCAGGGTAGAACTGACCGGGATCGGTCGACCGAACGTTTGGATCGGTCGACTGAACCCCCAAAATCGCAGATCAAATTTCCAACGAGTGGACTGGGCTCGACCAGGGGATCGGTCGACTGAACCTGGTTATCGGTCGACCGAACCGGAGATAGGATTTGACCAGATCGAAGCGGAGCAAGCGGATCGGGCAGATCAGATGAGGAGGAGATCATCTGATCGGTCGGTCGAACGTGGGGATCGGTCGACCGATCTGCTTCGAGTCAAACTTGATCCCGAGCTTCAAGGATCTGGATCAGACTTGCAGAGGCTATAAAAGGAGTCTCGGGAAGCAGCTTCGACATCAATCTCGAACAGAACATCCTGTGCACTTGTACGCTGCTCCGAACTCTCAAACAACATTCTGCTGCTCCGACAACTGACGGCTAAATTTCCTCCTCCTTTATAGTGTCGGTATTGTAATTCTTTATTCAGTACTTGTATTCCTAAATTGTAAAGATTTACGTGATTATAGTTGTTGCCCAAAGTAAACGCTCAATGAGCGTGGGTCATTATAGTAATATAGTAATAGTGTCGCATGAGATGGTAATGGTGCCGAGCGGACCAAGTCAATAGCCAGACCAATGTCGAGCGAATGACAAAATATTAAGCGAACGACGAGTAAAATGATTGTCGACCGAGCAGCACGCGGGATGCCGAGCAGACCGAGCGAACGAGCGGGCGACGTCGAGCGGGTGACCGAGAAAGTGTTGGCCAGTCGATCGTAAGATGCTGACCAGACCATCGAGAGAATGTCGAGCATTTGACCAAGTAGTTTAAGTGTGTGGCCGAACGGTCGGTTGAGCGATATCGGTCGGACGACTTCGCAAGTGCCGATAGAATGACGTGCACTTGGTAGAGTGGCGAGAAAAATGTGTTGACCGAGTGGCGAAAAATAGTGCCGAGCGGATGCCACGCTAGCTATCGGGTGAACGCCAAGTGAGCACCCGAGTGAATACCGAACGAGCGATGAGGCAATGCCGGGCGGAAGTGGAGCTCGAAAACTGAGTGGGAGCATAGCCCGCAAAATCAAATGTGCAGGAAAACGGAAATCGTGAGCCGAGCAGGCGCATCGCCTGTGAACTGAACGGGAGTATAGCCCATAAATCGAAAGCGCACGTAAGCAAAAGTCGTTAGCCGAGCGGATGCATCGCCCGTGAGCTGATCGGAGGTGTAGCCCGGGAATCGAAGACGCAAGGAAGCGAAAGTCGTGAGCTGAGCGGGCACAGAGCCTATGAGATATTCTGGCCCAAAATCAGTGGAGATACTCTTGTTCGCAATCATTGGAGATAGCTCGACCCCGGACGGGGGAGATAAACTATTCTGATATACTCCGTGACAAATGAAGACCTTTCGGCCCGAACGGAGGAGATACGGGATCCGATAAGCTGGTCCGAGACCAGTGAAGGTACTCTTGTTCGCGACCATTGGAGATAGCTCGACCCCGAACGAGGAGATAAAGCCGAGCGAAAGCTACTACCTTCATAGCTGCCGATCTGAAAGCAGAGCAGAAAGCCGAGCTGATCGAGTGTCTCTAGCGGAACCACGATGTCTTTGCGTGGTCGACACATGAGCTCCCTGGTATCTCTCCTAAAGTTGCATAGCACAAACTCTATGTCCGACCAGATGCTCAACCGGTGAAGCAAAGGAAGAGGGACTTCAGTACCGATCAGAATGTAATCATCCAAGCAGAGATAGAAAAGCTCCTGCAGGCTGGCACACGACACACAGGGCAGATATGATAGCGGCTCGTAGGCCAGATGATACAAGTAACTCACAAGCATAATAACAGTATGAATAGCGAAACACAACGACTTGATGGCCAGAACCCCATCTCGACTCGAAGGCCGGCATAGACAAATAGTACGAGCGGCGCCGACCGCTAGAGGCGGCGCCCGCTGTTAGAGGCAGTGGTCGCTGGGGGTGGCGGCGGCGCCCGCTGGGGGCGGCATCGGCACCCGTTGGAGGAGGTAGCGGCAGCTCGCGCTAGCTATGGCGTGTGGAGGCGGCTGCAACGCGTGGAGGTAGCCGGCCAGTGGCCTGCGGCGTGCTCCCAGCGGCAGCGATGGCGCGGGATACCATGATATACGAGGAGGAGTGAAAGGAGCGTTGTCGGAGTCGTCGGCTGATGTCAGCGTGGTTGAGGCTGTGCGAAAGAGGAGAAGCGGCGACCGGAGGTTTCTACCGGCGAGAGGAGAAGAGAGGGAGAGAGGAGGAGGCGACCTCCTCTAACGACAGATGAGATGGAGGCGGAAGAAAGATCCCCAAGCTTCTTGTGCTCGGTGGCGGCAAAAGACCCAAGCACGAAGCCTCTTTCGTGCTCGACGGTGGCCTCCAAACCCGAACCAGCCTCCCCTCTAAATCTGTGAACAGTGCTCCTTATAAACTCAAAACCCTTACTCTATGAAATGGCGGAAATACCCTTCAAGTCTCCCTAAACCCTAAACCCTAAACCCTAAACCCTAAACACCGTATCACAAGCCTCCCCTTCAAGTCTAATTGAAGGAGGCGCAAGTCCGACTGACTGGACAGTCTATCGCAAAAGTTGCATCAGTCACGATAATAGAGTCAAATCGTGAACCCATCTTATAATGCCTACGCGAGCGGTCACTATAGTAATAGTGTCGAATGAGATGGTAATGGTGTTGAGCGGACCAAGTCGATAACTGGACCAATGCCGGGCGAACGACAAAACATTAAGCAAACGATAAGCAAAATGATAGTCGACCGAGCAGCACGCGAGATGCCGAGTAGACCAAGCGAACGAGTGGGCGATGCCGAGCGGGTGATCGAGAAAGTAGCCCACTTCGGAGACGCTCGGCGACTAGGTATCAATGCTCTCGCTTGTGAACTGAACGTTATGGTGCTAAGAGGGAGGGGTATTTTCGTCATTTCACAGAGTAAGGGTTTTGAGTTTGTAAGGAGCACTGTTTGCAGATTTAGAGGGGAGGCTGGTTCGGGTTTGGAGGCCGCCGCCGAGCACGAAAGAGGCTTCGTGCTTGGGCCTTCTGCCGCCGCTGAGCACAATAAGCTTGGGGATCTTTCTTCCGCCTCCATCTCTTCCGCCGTTATAGGAGGTTGCCTCCTCCTCTCTCCCTCTCTTCTCCTCTCGCCGG
The DNA here is from genome assembly GCF_018446385.1 of Zingiber officinale. Taxonomy (NCBI): domain Eukaryota; kingdom Viridiplantae; phylum Streptophyta; class Magnoliopsida; order Zingiberales; family Zingiberaceae; genus Zingiber; species Zingiber officinale. Next base: position 166,662,757 of record NC_055988.1, read on the forward strand.
TAGAAACCTCCGGCCGCCGCTTCTACTCTTTCGCACAGCCTCAACCACGCTGACATCAACCGACGACTCTATCAATGCTCCCGTTGCTCCTCGTATGTCGTGGCCTCCCCGCGCCATCACTATCGCTGGGAGCATGTCGCAGGCCACTGGCCAGCTGCCTCCATGCACTGCAACCGCCTCCAGACGCCATAGCTAGCGTTATATATATATATCATTCCCACTAATCTTCAAGATGAATGATCTTCTCTTTCATTAGATAAATTTGGGAGTGTAAGTGTCTCCTCATCAAGTAATTAACGTTTTAACTTTTCATTACGCTAGAGAAAAATATCTAGTAATTCGTCATAATTGAAATTCGAATTATCTGGCCCGGAGGTTTATTTCACATATATCACGATCTATCTCCTCTTTTATTATATTATGTATTATATACTATTTATATACTGCAATGATTCTGACACAATTGACAAATGGTGGCAAAAAAAAATTAAGACGGATACGTTAGCCCTTAGTGTCCTCGTCAATGCATCCTAAGGTCAATATAGAGAAAGTAAATTATAAGTGGCTATTAGTCTTTGGAATAGCGACTAAAACATAAGGAAGGTGTTAGGTTCATTTAGTGCTAGAGGGGAGTGAATAGCTCGTCATGTTTTGGTTGCTTCCTCCGTGATGATGATTTGTATCGGATAGTTTTCACAACAAGCTCACGATGCTAACAATAGGATTTATTTGGTATCTACCTCAAGAAGAGGTGACTAATCTAAGGATCCACACGCGACACACACTCCACTAATCAAATATTTTTTCTCGGTAACTACCAAAGGTAAAGAAACCTTGTACAAACTCTCAATACAAGAAGAAAGAAAAGGAAAGCAAATACATGTAAAATCTTACAAGATTTACAGCATGAAACTCTAACTCTAGCTTTTTCTTCTTGTGTTGAACGCCTCTTGATCTTGGAAGTGCAACAACACTTTGCTCCAAGAAAGCTTCAAGAACTGGCGTGAATCTCTGAGAGTGATCGCTGGAAGTGGAGTGGAAGAACTACGAAGAAAGATGTTCACCAACGACTTTATCCTGCGCAACGGTTGCTTCCCATTCGATCGACCGATCGATTGGGAAGGCTGAATCGATCGACTGATCGATTCAGCCTTCTTATGTTCTCTCTGGAAAATGCCTGAATCGATCGACCGATCGATTCAGGCTTTCTCGCGATCGCGCGAGAAAAACCAACCCCCAATCGATCGGTTGATCGATTGGGAAGCATTCTGTGCATGTGACAAAGATTCCCGATCGATTGACCGATTGATTGGGTTATTGCTTATCGCAGCACAATGCCAATCGATCGGCTAATCGATTGAACCACTGTTCAATCGATCGGTTGATCTATTGGTCTCCCCTTGACTTGCTTAAACCAAGTCTAGGGTCTCCAAATCCAACATCCGGTCAACCGTGACCTATTCGAATCTCATGCCTAGCATCCGGTCAACCTTGACCTGCTAGGACTCCTTAACCAAGTGTCCAGTCAATATCTTTGACCCACTTGGACTTTCTCCTCGTGCCAAGTGTCCGGTCAACCTTGATTCACTTGGACTTACCGTCTCGTGCCAAGTGTCCGGTCCTCCATGACCCACTTGGACTTCAACCAGATGTCCGGTCACTTTTGACCCATCTGGATTTCCTCGTGTCAAGTATCCGGTCAATCCTTTGACCTATTTGGACTTCCCAACACTAGGTGTCCGTTCAACCTTGACTCACCTGGATTTTCACATGCCTGGCTTCACTCACTAGGACTTTCACCTAGCTTCACTCACTAGGATTTTCACCTGACTTTATTCACCAGGATTTTTCTCTGTCTGACTTCACTCACTAGGACTTTCACCTAACTTCACTCACTAGGATTTTCACCTGAATTCACACACCAGGATTTTCTTTTGCCTAGCTTCACTCACCAGGACTTTCACACTATCCGGCTTCACTCACTAGGACTTTCACTTGACTTCACTCACCAGGACTTCCAACTGCCTAACCTCCGGTTAGGACTTTCCCAATCAAGTATCCGGTCAGCCTTGACCTACTTGCCTCTTCTTCACACCAATTTAGTCAAACTTTGACCAGAGGGGGGATTACACTAGCAATCTCCCCAATCAGACGATTCCACCTGCAATCTATACGTATTGTCAAACATCGAAACTCAAACATCAAGGTTCAAGCTTGAGCCAACTCAAGTCTAGTCAACCTGGTCAACCTTTACCCAGGGAATATTGCACCAACAATCTCCCTCTTTTGCTATTTGACAATACCTTTAAGCTAGGCTAATCCATAGCCTCAACTTCTTGTTGATACAGTCTGACCTGGATGTTGTTTTGCTGTTGACACTGATTTAAGTTTGTATCAGATATTTAACTCAGATTGATTACTAATCTAGGTTGACTTGGTTGACCTGATTGAGAAAGTCCTAACTGGGATGTTAGGCAGTTGGAAAGTCCTGGTGAGTGAAGCCAGGCAGATTGGAAATCTTGGTGAGTGAAGCCAGGTGAAAACCCTAGTGAGTGAAGCTAGGTGCAAGTCCTGGTGAGTAAAGCCAGGCAAGGGAAAATCCAGATGGATCAAGGGTGATCGGACATCTGGTGTTAAAAAGTCCAAGAAGGAAACTTGGCATGCGAAGTCAGAGAGGGCTCGGTAGCTCGTTCTCTAGGACCAGATGAAGTCGGAGAGGGCTAGGGAGCTCGTTTCCGGACTAGGTCGAGAGGGCTCGACCCGATCGAAGTCAAGAAGTCGGATCGGTCGGCGCATCGATCCGGAAACTGACACCGATCGGTCCGCGACCGATTAGGAATCGATGGCTATCGACGGCTCGCACCGATCGAAATCGATCGAGCTACCGGATTTTACCGATCGGCCCGAGACCGATCAAGAGGCCGTAAGCGCTGGGAAGAGCGACATCGATCGGTCTCGGACCGATCAGATTAGTGCCCGATCGGTCCGCACCGATCAAGTCGCGACATCCGATCGGTCCGAGATCGATCGAGATAGTTCTCGATCGTCCGCCGCACCGATCAGCGATGATTAGAAGCGTGGATCGGTGCATCACCCACCGTATTGTTTGTTTTGCATGTACTTTTTCTGATTGTCGTATTTGTTTTCACCCATCTGCTTTTAACCATCTGCCGTGAGTCTTTTTAGCTTGCAGGTTGCAGGTCACACTCTCATGGTTGAATTCAAATTAAGCTTCATTAAGAGAAGAAGACAAGTGCTCTTTACACTGTGATTTGCTGCAATGATGCATTTGAGGCATCAACGTTCACTGCTGATTGAGATTGGGCTGCGCTCAGTTTGACCTCTACTTATTGGTTCGTATCCAGAGATGCCAGTGATTTCCATTGGCATGGGTTCAGAGAACCAGATGAGGAGGAGAGGTGATTGGCTACGCCTTGTTGGCAGCAGCGATTCTGCAGGCGGCAGTGATTCGAGCCAGTAAAGCAGAGAGACATAAGAAGGAAGAAGAGAGGTTCAGAAAGAAGTTAACTGGATTCTCTGTTTTCCAATCGATCAATCCTTTGAGAAAGCAAGTTGGTGAAGCTGTGAGCTCCTTGCTAAGAAGGTTGTTGTGTGCTCTCTACTCTGTTTCTTCTCCGCGTGGCTGTAAGCTCATCTGATTATTCTTCTCAGCCACTGTAAGTCTTATGCTTAATTCTATAATCAACTGAGACTCTGTTGAGAGGTTGCTCCACCGAGAAGGAGACATTTTTAGTCGGATTTTGTCCGGGGTGTGATCTACCGAAAGATCAAGGAGTCGTCCTCCTTACGGACACGCCAAGGAGTAGGGGCAAGTTATCCCCGAACCTTGTATATCCGTGTGTCTGCTGTGTGTGTCTTTCTTCCTCCGTTTTAGTTTTCTACTTCCGCTGTGCTAACAAGTTTTTCTTTAAGAAAGATTGTGTTTAAGTTTTCAAAGAGGCTATTCACCCCCCCTCTAGCCATCTAAGATCCGAACACTTCTTTCTCATGCCAAAGCATGAATGAGGGTTTACTACATTCTCTCCCTTTCTTAGAGGGCAAACTCCCTTTTAAGGTAATGGAGGCATAGTACATACCCTGCATTCTCCCCCTAACTTTTCTAGAGGGGAAAAGGTCTAACTTAAACCCTACATTCTCCCCCTATTGGCACACATAAAAAACTCTCCTCCTGAAGAGTTACCCAACGTTGTTCACAACCTCACATGTTGTTCACAATACCACAATGAAGGTCTCATACCCTTCATTATATCCAATGCTCATCCGTGAGCATTAACCTCTTCACAAACACATAAAGGTCTTATACCTTTCATTGTATCCAATGCTCGCCCTTGAGCATACACAACTAAACAATGAAGATATCAACCCTTCATTGTGTTTAAATACTCAACCTTGAGCATTTATGCTAAGGAAGGTTAACCACCTTCCAAGGTATATGAAAAATTAATTTTCTGTCCTTAAAAAGTAACTCCCCCTAAAGACATGCTCGTAACTTCTATCATTGCACCAACAATGACTTGGAATCCCTAAACCTCTAGGAAACCCAAATAGAAGTTTTGAGGTAAAAAAATACAATATTGAAATGAAACATCAACCTAAACTTCTACTTAGTCTTCCTTAACCAAACCATCCTTGTTTTCATCATAAAAACTCCCCCTAAATGTATACAAATATGTTTCAAAGAGTTAGGAATGGTTACCTAGACTAAAAATGGTTTAAAATGATGAAATCAAGCTTTCCCGGCCAAAATCAGCATTCCCAATCGATTGAAGTTGGGTCTCAATCAATTGAAACCATTTCAATCGATCACCTAATCGATTCCGCGAGCTTATGTTCGCGGAAATTGCCTCTGAATCGATCCACTGATCGATCCAAGCAAGTTGAATCGATCGGTTGATCGATCCAGCGATGCTCTACTCGCGAAGAAACGCAGCTCAATCAATCGGCTGATCGATTGAGGCTTCCCAATCGATTGGATTTTTGTAATTCTGAAATCCAATTTCAGTCGAATTTCAAAAATGCCCTAAAAATTCTAAAAAACATGAGAACTATTGTAGACACTATTTAGGATATATACTATCATGGAAAAATAGTTTTCTAAGAAAATATATCTTATTTTCAAAAATTGACACAAAATTAGAAACTTATAAAAATTTCAATGTTTCTTCCAAGTTTGTGTCTAACTTTTCAATGATGATTACTGATCCGGCAGTAAGAATGGGGGACCCCATTTAGCAGTCAACGCCGCGAGGAGGGCCAAAGGCCTTGGCCGAGCGGATAAGGAGGGCGACGACCAGCTGAAGCTTCCGAGCGGAAGCAATACACCCCGCCGGAGTCGGGGTTCCAACGCTCATGATGAACAGTAGGAAAGGCCGAGCAGAGGGTCTGCTCGGCCGAAGGAATAAAACATCAACGCTGCGAACAGTCCAGAGAGCACATGACCAGGAAGCTCCCGCGCGGATCAGAACACCCGATCGGCCGGACGCGAGGAAACTGCCGACCGGTCGGACGATTGACGGGGAGTAAGAAAAGGCAAGGATAGAAACATCTTCTGACAGCAGATGATATGCAGGATCTTAGGACATGCGCTCACTGTCCCATCAAAGACGCGCTCACTGTCCCATCAAAGACGTGCTCGTACTGTAGTAGTAAGGAGTCAGGCAAACTCCTCTGACAAGCCCATACTGGGTATGCGTTGAGGACACGTGTGTGTGCCTCGGTATATGTACATCAGCCTCCTCAGAAGTCTATATAAGGCCTCCACTTCTTCAACCGGAGGTACAGGAGTCTTCTGTTTCTAAGTCACCTCTTTGTTATTCCTCGCCTGACTTGAGCGTCGGAGGGCCGTCGCCGGGACACCCCTCCCGGCTCGGTTTTGTTGCAGGTTTGCCGGAGCATTCGAGGATCTAGCAGGGAGCGCCGCATCCCCAGCGTTCGTTGACCCCTGGTTCGGACAGGATCAATTTGGCGCCGTCTGTGGGAACGCTCCTGCATCCGAACGGGAACGATGGACGAGGCTGGACGACAACACACGGTGACGCTTTCAACAGAAGAACTCGACGCTCTGGTCGAAATGAGGGCCGCCAAACTTGTGGAGCAAAAACAAAAAGCATCAGCCAGCGGCCGGAGCAACAAGCAACATCTGCGTCGGGTGGCCGAGCGGAAGCACCTCAAGCCACCGTCGCATTCCATCGGGCCTTATTCCGCACCCCTGAAGCCGTACTAGCTCGGAGAGATAGAGGATCTTCTTCAGATGAGATGCCTAGGCGAGATGACAGAAAGGGGAAAGCTCCCCGAGCGGACTCATATCCCGAGCGGATCAATCGCCAATTTTCGGAGGCTATTCTGCGAGACCCTCTGCCCAAGCACTACGTGCCTCCGACGATCGGCGAGTACAATGGAACAACTGACCCGGATGATCATCTGGGTAAGTTTGATAACACAGCCACGCTCCATCAATACACCGATGGAGTAAAGTGCCGAGTCTTTCTTACCACTCTCTCGGGATCGGCTCAACGGTGGTTTCGGAGGTTGCCGGACGGATCCATCACCAGCTTCAAGGACTTCCGAACGGCCTTCCTCCACCACTTCGCCAGCAGTCGGCGTTATCAAAAAACAAGCGTAAGTCTGTTCGCCATCAAGCAAGAGGCCCGGGAATCGCTTCGAGCTTACATCCAGCGATTCAACCAAGTGGCGATGGACATTCCAACGGCCACTTCGGAAACCATGATGAATGCCTTCTCACAAGGCCTAGTGGATGGAGATTTCTTCCGATCGCTCATCCGAAAGCCGCCCCGGGATTATGATCACATGCTACATCGGGCCAACGAGTACATTAACGTGGAAGAGGCGCAAGCCGCCCGGAAAAAGGAAACTCCAACCGAGCGGGCACCTATTCAGGCCGAACGGAAACAGCACGCCGCTCATCAACCGCCGAGGGGACCAAGGGCCGAAGCAATCCGCTCCCCTCGTGTAAGGTCCCAAGTACAAGAAGTAGCTACCAAGCAAGCCAAAGAAGAAATGGACCCTATGTCTGCTCCTTCCACCGGACGGACACGCACAACACAAGGGATTGTCAAGTCTTCCTTCGTGGCTAATCCTGTTCCCAGGAAGACCGAGCGACGGTCTCCTTCCATCGACGAGGCAAAGGACCCATGAAGTCGACCGACCCGCACCGAGAGGCGACATCACACGCCCGATCGACATCGATCTCCAAGGCAAGAGAATCGCGAGCATCAAGAGAACGATCCCGGCCGCTCGGAAGAGGAAAATAGAAGCAATACTTTCCGAGGCGAGATCAACGTTATTGCCGGTGGGCCGGAGGAGACTCCAACCGAGCCAGAAAGGCGGCTCCAGATCCACGCAGTCGGTTGCAACCAAGAGCGGGCAAGTGGACCGAAATTACCGGGCCGGAGACTTAGAAGGAGTAGAAGTGCCCCACGACGACGCCCTTGCTCATTAAAGCGGTAATAGCAAATTACACTATTCATCGATATTTGTTGACACAGGAGCTCCAACATTATATTCAAGAAGGCTCGATCACCGCAGAATCGATCGAGCCGAGTCTACCCATGACAACGCCGCCCACGGGTCCACTAGCAACGGCATGGTCGGACAGATCCTGGCTACCTCACCGGGAGAAGAGCCAGAGGACCAGGACAATAAACTTGTGGTGGTTGACTCTCCTTCGTCCTACAACGCTTGGGACGACCGCGCCAATTCCGAGCTGCCCCAACCTTCCATCAAGATCAAGTTTCCGTGGAGGACAAAGTAGGAGAAGTACGGAGATAAGTAGCTCGGCGGTGCTATATAGAGATGATCCGAGCAAAATTCCTCTCGGAAGGCGCCCCGGATCGAAGTACACGCCATAACCGAAAAACCTCCTGCTTTAATTTATGATGAAAAGGAGGAGGTTCAGATCCATCCGACCCGATCGGAGGCCACGACTTTTATCGCCTCTGATCTGGAGGAGGAGCAGAAGGAGGAGCTGATCCAATGTCTACAACGAAATCATGATGTCTTCGTCTGGTCGACACATGAGTTGCCCGGAATTTCGCCGAGCATAGCGCAGCATGAGTTGCATGTCCGACCGGACGCTCGGCCAGTGAAGCAGAGAAAAAGAGATTTTAGTGTCGAGCAGAATGCCATCATCCGGGCGGAAGTAGAGAAACTTCTGGAAGCTGGCCACACACGCGGGGTGCAGTTCCCGAGCTGGCTGGCTAACGTAGTATTAGTCTCCAAGCCAGGCGGCAAGTGGAGAGTCTGCATCGACTTTCGGGACTTAAACAAAGCGTGCCCCAAAGATTTTTATCCCCTGCCCCGGATAGATCAGCTGGTGGACTCTACGGTCGGCTGCGAGTTAATATGTATGCTCGACGCCTACCAAGGCTATCATCAAGTGTCGCTCGCCCGTGAAGATCAAGAAAAAGTTAGCTTCGTGACTGCTGACGGCACATATTGCTACAACGTGATGCCGTTCGAATTGAAGAATGCCGGGGCCACCTATCAACGCTTGATGAACAAAGTGTTCAGGGAGCAGATCGGGCGGAATCTGGAAGTCTATGTGGACGACATTCTTATCAAATCAGTCCGAGCGGCCGATCTCTTCAAGGACATGGAAGAAACCTTCCGAACGCTACGCAAATATGGAGTCAGGCTAAATCCCCAGAAGTGCCTGTTCGGAGCAAAAGGAGGGCGTTTCTTGGGATACATAGTGACCGAACGGGGTATTGAAGCAAATCCCAGCAAAGTGAAAGCTCTACAAGACATGCCGCCTCCCAGAAATACAAGGGAAGTGCAGCGGTTGACCGGTCGGATAACTGCTTTGTCCAGATTCATCTCCAAAACCGCCGACCGGAGCCTACCATTCTTCAAGATCCTGCGCAAGGCTACTAAGTTCCAGTGGGATGAAGAATGTGACCGAGCATTTGAAGAATTGAAGACATATCTTAATTCTCTGCCTGTACTTGCCAAGCTGATCGGGGGTGAGTCACTTTATATTTATCTGTCGTTAACTGAGCATGCTGTAGGCTCAGCACTTGTGAGGGCGAGCGGCGAAGAGCAGCCGGTGTATTTTCTGAGCCACATTTTAAAAGATGCTGAATCTCGTTACACCGGGCTCGAGAAGTTGGCCTTTGCTTTGGTTCTAGCCGCTCGGCGCCTTTGACCATATTTCTTGGCTCACACCATCATTGTCCAGACGAACAGCCCACTAGGAAGAGTGTTGTTGAATCCAGAAGCGTCCGGACGGCTCATCAAATGGACGACAGAACTAAGTGAATTTGACATCCAATACCAGCCCCGCTCGGCGATCAAAGCGCAATCCTTGGCTGATTTTGTGACCGAAGTGCAAAAGCCAGAGCCGGAAGCTCTGTGGAGAATATATGTGGATGGGTCTTCCACTCGGCTCGGAAGTGGGATTGGAATATTGCTGTTCTCGCCTCAAGAAGAAAAGATGCACTTATCCGTCCGGTTGGATTACAAAGCTACCAACAATGAAGCAGAGTATGAGGCCCTCATAGCCGGATTACAGGCAGCACGGCATGTGGGAGCCGGTCGGGTGACACTTTATTCAGATTCACAGTTGGCCGCTCAGCAACTATCTGGCACCTTTGAAATCAACAGCGCTCGGCTTAAACTCTACGCTGAGGCCTTTGAAAAACTCAAAGCTAATTTCCGCGAGGTTCTTATTCAGAAGATTCCCCGAACGGAGAACCAGGCAGCCGATGAGTTGGCCAAACTAGCAAGTTCTATAACGCCGGTCATTATCCCGAAGCCAATTGAACAAGTATCTTTGGTGGCACATGTTGACCGGATGGAAGGCCTCATGTTTTCGGATGACTGGAGGACACCCATCGTGGAGTTTTTGCGCTCGGGCACCATTCCTGCCGATCGGGATGAAGCCCAGCTGCTCAGGAGGAGGGTCGGTCGGTTCACACTCATCGGCGATCAACTCTACAAGAAGGCTTTCTCTCGCCCGCTGTTGAAGTGTGTGAGCTCGGAAGACTCGGCTTACATCCTCCAAGAGGTACATCAAGGATCGTGCGGAGGACATCCGGGCGGACGATCACTAGCCAAGAAGATTTTGCTAGCTGGATACTTTTGGCCGACCTTACAAATGGACGCCGCTCGGACAGTATCTACGTGCCTTTCATGCCAGAAGTATCACAACTTCTCGCACCGACCGGCAGAGGAGATGAAGACATCAGTCGTTTCATGTCCGTTCGATCAATGGGGAATGAATATTTTGGGTCCATTTCCGATGGCGACCGGGCAGAGGAAATTTTTGCTGGTGGCGGTCGATTATTTTTCCTAGTGGGTGGAGGCCGAGCCACTTGCCAGGATTATCGAACAGATGGTCAAAAAATTCATCTGGCAACACATCATCTGTAGGTTCGGTATCCCTCGCCGATTGGTTTCCGACAATGGGCGGCAATTCACAGGGAAAGTGCTAGAAGATTGGTGCAGAAGCTACGGCATCGAGCAACACTTCACGTCCGTGGCTTACTCCCAAAGCAACGGTCAAGCCGAAGTAGCCAACCGGGAAATTCTCCGTGTTCTGCGCGCTCGGCTCGATCACTTGGGAGGAAGTTGGCCAGATGAAGTGCCGGGCGTTTTATGGGCCATCCGGACGACTCCTAAGGAAGCAACGGGCGTCACACCTTTTCATCTGGTGTACGGTGGCGAAGCGGTCATTCCGGTTGAAGTCGGCGTCGAGTCCGTCCGGGTCCAATGTTACGATGGAAGCAACGCCGAGCGGAGGAACATGGAGCTGGATTTGGTTGATGAGGAGCGGGCCAAGGCAGCCGTACGGTTGATGGCGTACCGTCAACGGATGAAGCAAAACTACAACCGGCGCGTCATTCCCCGATCCTTCCAGGTCGGCGACCTCGTCTGGAAGAAAATCAAGCCGGTCGGCGACGTTGGCAAGCTTGAAGCTCCGTGGGCAGGTCCCTTCAAAATCATCGAAAAGCTCCGCTCGGGTGCGTATTATTTGGAGGATGAGGACGGTCGGCAGTTAGATAGGCCGTGGAGCGCGAACCACCTCCAGCCTTACCGGGCGGGATGAAAGGTGTACCACTGTAAATCATCCTGTGTACTTTTTTCGACTGAATACTGGAAATGCAGAAATGAAGAATCAAGAGGACAATTATAAGGCATGGCCAACAATCGAAGGCCCCGTACCGTTCGGACGGAGGTAAATTATCCGAGCCAAAATGCTCAATGCGGAAGACCCCGTGCCGTTCGGCCGGGCGTACGATACCCAAGCATCGACACAAAAACCGAAGGCCACGTGCGGGAAGCAAAGTGGTGTAATATGGCGCTAATTCTGTATATGTTAAGCTGCGCCGAACGGGAGCGTTAAAATTAGCCTTAACGGCCGTCTAGCCCAAACGTTAAACCGTAGAGCCGCGCCGACCGGCTATAAATAACCGCGCCGTCGAGCACCGACGTTAAATATCGAGAGACGAGCCCCGTCGTTAAACATCGAGAGCCGCGCCGACCGGCTATAAATAACCGCGCCGTCGAGCACCGACGTTAAATATCAAGAGACGAGCCGGCGTCTATAAACGTCCGAGCGGAAAGCCGACGAGCCCCGTCATTAAACATCGAGAGCCGCGCCGACCGGCTATAAATAACCGCGTCGTCGAGCACCGACGTTAAAGATCGAGAGATGAGCCGGCGTCTATAAACGTCCGAGCGGAAAGCCGTCTAGCCCAGACGTTAAACCGTAGAGCCGCGCCGACCGACTATAAATAATCGCGCCGTCGAGCACCGACGTTAAATATCGAGAGACGAGCCCCGTCGTTAAACATCGAGAGCCGCGCCGACCAGCTATAAATAACCGCGCCGTCGAACACCGACGTTAAATATCGAGAGATGAGCCGGCGTCTATAAACGTCCGAGCGGAAAGCCGACGAGCCCCGTCGTTAAACATCGAGAGCCGCGCCGACCGGCTATAAATAACCGCGCCGTCGAGCACCGACGTTAAATATCGAGAGACGAGCCGGCGTCTATAAACGTCCGAGCGGAAAGCCGTCTAGCCCAGACGTTAAACCGTAGAGCCGCGCCGATCGGCTATAAATAACCGCGCCGTCGAGCACCGACGTTAAAGATCGAGAGACGAGCCGGCGTCTATAAACGTCCGAGCGGAAAGCCGTCTAGCCCAGACGTTAAACCGTAGAGCCACGCCGACCGGCTATAAATAACCGCACCGTCGAGCACCGACGTTAAATATCAAGAGACGAGCCCCGTCGTTAAACATCGAGAGCCGCGCCGACCGGCTATAAATAACCGCGCCGTCGAGCACCGACGTTAAATATCGAGAGACGAGCCGGCGTCTATAAACGTCCGAGCGGAAAGCCGACGAGCCCCGTCGTTAAACATCGAGAGCCGCGCCGACCGGCTATAAATAACCGCGCCGTCGAGCACCGACGTTAAATATCGAGAGACGAGCCGGCGTCTATAAACGTCCGAGCGGAAAGCCGTCTAGCCCAGACGTTAAACCGTAGAGCCGCGCCGACCGGCTATAAATAACCGCGCCGTCGAGCACCGACGTTAAAGATCGAGAGACGAGCCGACGTCTATAAACGTCCGAGCGGAAAGCCGTCTAGCCTAGACGTTAAACCGTAGAGCCGCGCCGACCGGCTATAAATAACCGCGCCGTCGAGCACCGACGTTAAATATCGAGAGACAAGCCCCGTCGTTAAACATCGAGAGCCGCGCCGACCGGCTATAAATAACCGCGTCGTCGAGCACCGACGTTAAATATCGAGAGACGAGCCGGCGTCTATAAACGTCCGAGCGGAAAGTCGACGAGCCCCGTCGTTAAACATCGAGAACCGCGCCGACCGGCTATAAATAACCGCGCCGTCGAGCACCGACGTTAAATATCGAGAGACGAGCCGGAGTCTATAAAACCTCTGAGCGGAAGACCGTCTAGCCCAGACGTTAAACCGTAGAGCCGCGCCGACCGGCTATAAATATCCGCGCGGACGAGCTTCGTCGTTAAAGATCGAGAGACGAGCCGGCGTCTATAAACCCTCCGAGCGGGAGACCGTCTAGCCCAGACGTTAAACCGTAGAGCCGCGCCGACCGGATATAAATATCCGCGCCGACGAGCTGCGTCGTTAAAAATCGAGAACCGCGCCGATTGTCTATAAACATCCGCGCAACGAGCATTCACAAAAACTAAATTGTTTAAGTCCGATCGGCCGTCGGTTTGCCAATACTTCGCATTCAAACAGTATAGCCAAGCGCTAAACGATTTCGAGGAAAACGAGTCAATTGATTAACCTGATCGGTTGTCTAGTGGGAGACACGTATAGCTTAACTGACTCTACAAATGAGCACCAAACAGACAGAAGAGGGCAATGAAGGACAGACAAAAATAGAAGCAAAGGAATACAATTAGGCCGAACGACACGTACAAAAATTTTACATCTGCCGAGCGGATGAAATACAGGAAGTACTTGGAAGAATTCGCCTCACTCCGGGTCCTCAAAATTGAAAAAGGCGTCCGGGATATCGTCAATCATGGCCGCCAGGTCGGAGGCTGGAATGTGCATTCCCGCAGGAAGGTGGTCACCCTTCTTCAAGTACGCCATGGTGACCTTGACCGCCTCAGCAAAAGTTGATGAGACGTTGCTGCCAAATTTTGCGCCGAACCGTTCCGAGAGGAGGTAGTCTTGGCACGCTGCTACTAGGCGGCTCGGCTCTCCCTCCTTATATTTTTTGAGTACCGCCCAGGAAGCGGTTAAGGAATCTTGGACTGCCTTCAAGTCCATTTCAGCCTTTGTGCGTTCTGCCGAACGGTCTTCCCGCTCGGCGTTCAGCTGGGCCTCCAGATCCTTGGATCACTGATCTAGCGCACGGACATCTACTTTCATCTTGTCCAGATCAGCTATCGCTCGCTTCTTCCGGGCAGTAGCGCGTTTGGCATCCGCTTCGCGCTTCTTGACTTGGCCCTCTAGCCGAGCCACCTCTGTAGATAGGTCGGCGGACTTTTTCTGTTCGGCCTCGAGGGTTTGTTTCTCCCGCTCGGCCGATGGACCCCCCGACACTTGGAGCTTCTCCAGGAGATCCTCCAGCTCGGCTAGCCGATGGCTAGTGGCGATTTGCTCAGCCCAGCGCTGTAAGGGAAATAATAAAATGAGGAACCGGACAGTAGCATGGCACAGAAAGAAAAATGAATTTACCTGAGTGGCATGCTGCATGTTGTTATCGCCGAGCTGCTTGGGCGTCATGAGGGCCACTTGAATCTGGGCGTCCTCGAAGAGTTTGGCGATCGTACCCGTCAAGGTTATTTCATGAACGGGGCTTGAGGGTCGATCGGCGGACAGTAAATATTCTTCCGATGGAAATCGAAGGGTAGTCTTGATGGTCGGATGGCCAGCCGGCGTTTCCTCAGCCGCACTCGCCTGGCCCGAGGACTCCCCTATGGTAGAGGTTTCGCCCAACCGTCGTAAGCGACGACGAGTTCGCGGAGGAGAGCCAGAGGGCTATGCGGTGGGCGAGGCCACTGGAGTCCCGATCTGCGACGGCGTGCGATCTGGCAAAGCTACCCCGAGCGGCGCCTGTGGTCCGCCCTCTTGGGTCGGCGGAAGGCTGGAGTCTCTTCGACGTTTTCGCCGAACTTCCAGTGGGGGATCCCCGACCTGGGGGACTCCCAGCTCTGCTGGAGCAGAGGAAACAGGATCCGCCTCAACCTCCGTTGAAGCGGCTGAGGTAACTTCTGTTTCAGGGGCGGACTGCGTCCCCCCCTCTCCTGTAGCTGCCGGGCGGCTGGGGATAACACCTCGCTCGGCGAGTTCTTTTTTAGTCGCCGCCTCAATTTCCACGGCCTTCAACTTCAGATGATCCGTGGCCTTGGAGCGCCACATGACTTCAGTTGTAATGGAAGAAATTAAAATCAGTTAGACAAAAAAGGCGAAGAGAGTAAAAAGTCCTTACTCATGCGGTAGGGGAGATTGGCCCGAACGGGAGATAATCTGAAAATATACAACACCCCCTTGAGAAGCAACTGGTCGATTTTGTACCGCTGACCGGACAACCAGTTCGCCGCATGAAGGTAGGCCGGGTTGCTTCTGAATTTGCCGAGCTCCGGCTGGGTCGGCACAGCGGTCTGCCATTTGGTTCTGAATGCTGGCCGCTCGGGAAGTCGTATGTAGAAGAAGAACTCCTTCCAGTGCTTGTTAGAGGTCGGCATATTATCAAAAAATTTAAAGCCTATTCTACTTTGGAAAATGAAAGTGCTCAGCTCGGATTGTTTGGGGTAGAAGAAGAAGTGGAATATTTTGGGGTCAAGTGGGATACTGTGCAGCTTAAAGAGGACAACCACCCCGCTCAGCAACCTAAAGGAGTTCGACACAAGTTGGCCGAGCGGGATGCGGAAATAATTACAAACCTCCAAAATAAAGGGATGGGTAGGAAATCTAAGGTCGCCCTAGAATTGGTCCAGAAAAAAACAAATGGTACCGATCGGCGGGTTATGGGGCCGGTCGGCCGGGTCGGCTATAACTATTTCATGGTCATCAGGGATCCCATACGTCCGAACAAGATGACGAGCGCCCTCTTCATCAAACCGACTCTCCATGGTCATGTACCAAGGGCCATAAACATCCACAGTGGGTACGGAAGTGCTTGCCATGACTGAAGTATCAAGAAAAAGAAAGAAGGAAGCCGAAGGAAACTCGGAAACGGAGGACAGATAAGAGTTCGCAAGCAAGGGAACGAAAGGAGTTCCACGCGAAAGGGAAAGGCCGAACGAAAGGAAGGGAGAAGCTTACTGAGGAAAGGTGAACGGAGAAGATCACCAGAAAGCCGAAAACCACCGAGAGGCGAGAGCTAGGACAACCGGAATGAAGCAGCCGCGGGCACCTTCGACGGAGGATGAGCGATGAAACAGAGAAATGCGACGTAAGGGCGGAGACGAAGGCTTTATGCGAACGAGGCTGGTCGACCTCGTCCGTCGGATGCAGGTCACGAGAGACGAGGTCATCATCTAACCGTCCATTTCAAAGTAACCGCGTCCCATCGTACGGATCATCACCGCCACACAAGAAGAGCCACGTGGCGCTCTGTCACCAGGCGCAATTAATGCGCCCATACCGCGTATGCTTCGACTTAATGGAAAGGATTTGCACGATTTTCGAGAAGATTTAGACAAGCAAACATCCACGCTGGACGCCAAGACATCCAGAACGAAGAGCCGAGCGGATGATGAGTTATGAGGGTCGAACGACTCTAGGTATATCATAAGCGGCGGTATGGCGACGACCGCCCGTTCGGACACATAGTCCAGTCAGTCGGACTCATTGCCTCCTTCGATTAGACTTGAAGAGGAGGCAAGTGATCCGGCAGTAAGAATGGGGGACCCCATTTAGCAGTCAACGCCGCGAGGAGGGCCAAAGGTCTTGGCCGAGCGGATAAGGAGGGCGACGACCAGCTGAAGCTTCCGAGCAGAAGCAATACACCCCGCCGGAGTCGGGGTTCCGACGCTCATGATGAACAGTAGGAAAGGCCGAGCAGAGGGCCTGCTCGGCCGAAGGAATAAAACATCAACGCTGCGAACAGTCCAGAGAGCACATGACCAGGAAGCTCCCGCGCGGATCAGAACACCCGATCGGCCGGACGCGAGGAAACTGTCGACCGGTTGGACGATCGACGGGGAGTAAGAAAAGGCAAGGATAGAAACATCTTCTGACAGCAGATGATATGCAGGATCTTAGGACATGCGCTCACTGTCCCATCAAAGACGCGCTCACTGTCCCATCAAAGACGTGCTCGTACTGTAGCAGTAAGGAGTCAGGCAAGCTCCTCTGACAAGCCCATACTGGGTATGGGTTGAGGACACGTGTGTGTGCCTCGGTATATGTACATCAGCCTCCTCAGAAGTCTATATAAGGCCTCCACTTCTTCAACCGGAGGTACAGGAGTCTTCTGTTTCTAAGCCACCTCTTTGTTATTCCTCGCCTGACTTGAGCGTCGGAGGGTCGTCGCCGGGACACCCCTCCAGGCTCGGTTTTGTTGCAGGTTCGCCGGAGCATTCGAGGATCTAGCAGGGAGCGCCGCATCCCCAGCGTTCGTTGACCCCTGGTTCGGACAGGATCAATTACTATCAAAAGATAGTTTTCACAAAGGTTTTCCAAAGTATATTTAAAATATTTTTCGAAATAAATTTTCAAACATGTTCTTTGGGCTCAATGCACATGACTTGTACCTTAGCTTTCCCAATGATTGGAGTTCACATAACTATGTGTTTTGATGAAATCAAGACCCAAATAGATGTATTAAATCAACATCTTGAGTCTTTTTCATTACCTAACATCTCACTTATATTAAAGTGTACTAAAACACATACAAGCCATCTTATGGTCTTTGTGAGATATAGATTTTGGTTTTGCCCTAAACTAGGGATCATGCATATCTATCTAGGCATTTTGAGTGTTATGATCATCCACCTAGGATATCACTTGTTAGGATTCCACTTGTTAGGGGATTCACCACTCGTTAGTAGATACTATTGTTCTTAGTTGTAAGGAATTAAAAATAATGCATGATGATTTATGGCATACATCAAAAAGGAATATATATATATATATATACTATAACTACATGATATATGTATGACATGTCATGGTATTTTTATTGTTTTTCATGATAATCATGAAAGCTAAATATGATGTCATAGCATATAATGGGCAAACAATCATAGCAAGTTTTAGCATAAATAAAATATACCTAGATTATCTATATAAATATCTTTAATCCTTAACTAAACCTAAAATTAATTCATATATTGTCCATTTTTTCTTAAGAAAATGTCAAACTCCCAATTTTGACATTTCTTTTACTTTTCTTAATTTTTGTAAATTTAAATTAAGCATAATTCTTCAAGATTTGGCACATTTTACTCTTACAAAAGTAAACATCTTAAATTAAGGCCTAAATTTTGACCTTAACTTCTTAATAAAATATCAAAATTTCAACTTAGCATTTCTTTTACTCTTGATTTGTTGTGCCAATTAAAATTACATCAAATTTCTCAAATTATGACACATTTTACTCTTACAAAGAGTAAATCAATAATCCACTTTATTTTCAAAAGTTAATAATAACCTTGAAAATGCTCTCCAAGTATCAACTTCATCAAGGTTGGATTATAAAACCCTTCCAATTAGAGTTGACACTCTCTAACCCATCTAAGGGGTGGAGAAAATGCTCTAAGTACTCACTAAGGATAACCTCCCTAGTTACCTTCCTAAGACCTTCCTAGGCTTCTTAGAAGTCTAGGTCACCTCCTCTAGGTCAACTCTAGGGATTGCTTCCCTTGTGACCTTCTTAGTGACTTTCTTAGACTTCTTAAAAGTCTTAGTCACATTTGTCGTTGCAAAAATACTTCTAAGGATAACTTCCCTTGTATCCTTGACTTGACCCATAAATCATAGCTATATGGAACCCTATAGTAAGAAGTCACATCCTTCTTAGCCTTAGGTTTGCATCTCAAACCTCTATGGCCATTGGATGACTTTTGTACTCCCAGACCTAGGTTATGCTCATTTTGCCCTTTTAGGATATTTTTCATTCTTTTTAGGGTCTTTTTCATTTTATCAAACTTTGACCTCAAAACTTGATTTTCTTTTCATAAATCCCTAAATTTTGAGTTTTCATTTAGTCCTTGAGCATTTTTATTTCTAAGCTTATAACTACGGTCCTTAGTGTTCGTGCCTAGTTTATCTACTTTCCTAACCTTAGGTGAGGTAGTCTTAGTATAAAAAATCACATGATTTTTATTAATTCTATCATGCCTCCTATTTTTATGATAAATAGTATTAAAATGATATAAGTTAGAACTAGCATACTTTTTATCAAGATTTAAAGGGATAGGTCAATAAATGATACCTTGGATTTTACCTTGGAAGCTCTCCCTTGACTCGTACTTTCTCCTTTAACTTTGACCGCTTTCTTCCCCTAAGGATATTGACTCCAATAATGTCCTTTTTTGTTGCAAGAAAAGCACACAATGTGCTCCTCACTCTTCTTTATTATGGGGGCAGTCTCCTTGGGCTTCTCCTTGCCCTTAAGTGCCTCTTGGCCTTTTTCTTGGCCAATTTTGGACACTTACTCTTGTAATGTCCATGTTCCCTACACTCAAAATATATAATATAATTTTTATTTTTAATTGAACTAATTATACCTTCATGTGTAAGGATGACACTCGATCCTCCATTTAATTCTTCATGACTCTTGGATGTTGCATCATCTTCTTCTCCACTTGACCCGGATGTAGAAGTTTCTCCTTCTTCTTGATCCGATGTCAACGAAGGTCGCTCCCCCTTAATTCTTAAGGTGGAGGTCTCTTCATCTTCATCCTCTACATGGAATAAAGAGTGTGCTCCTTCTTTGCCCTTCTCGTTGCACTCCGTTGAGGATGAAGCTTCTTCTTCTTCCGATGTTAAGCATCTCTCAACCTCGGTGTCCTCCTTTTGGTCTTACTCCAATGAGTTGCCCTCTTTGGATTTCTCTTGGTTTGGTGTAGTAGAGGGTTCTTCATGAAGCTTGTCCAATTTGCTCCATAATTCTTTTGCATCTTCAAATTCTCCAATTTTGCATAGAATTGTACTTGCCAATAAACTAGCCAATAATTTGATTATCTTGTCATTTCGCACCTTTGGACTTACTCTTGGCTCCACTTGTTCTTCTTGAGAATTTTGCCTTCGCTATTTGTTGGAGCTTGGAAACCTTCCATTAAAGCAAACCATTGCTCTATGCCCATCATAAGAAAGTTTTTGATCCTTGATTTTCAAGAATCGAAGCTCATCATTGTGAATGGTGGAGGCACCCTTGTATCGAATCCAAGTCCATCTTGAAATTCCATGTTGAAGTTGAGCTTTTTGAATTTTTTGACTTTGATGAACTTGCTTCAACTTCTTCACCATCTAGCCTTGTTGCCCCTTCCGGCGATGATTCCGGTAAAGAACGATCTCGCTCAGATACCACTTGTTAGGTTCGTTTGGTGCTAGAAGGGGGGTGAATAACTCATCGCGCTTTGGTTGCTTGCTCCGTGATGATGATTTGCAGCGGGTAGTCTTCACAACAAGCTCACAATGCTAACAATAGGATTTACTTGGTATCCACCTCAAGAAGAGGTGACTAATCCAAGGATCCACATGCGACACATGCTCCACTAATCAAAACACTCATTCTCGATAACTACCGAAGGCGGAGAAGCCTTGTACAAACTCTCAATACAAGAAGAAAGAAAAGGGAAGTGCATGAAACCCAAACCCTAGCTTCTTCTTTTTGTGTGGAATGCCTCTTAATCTTGGAAGTGCAACAACACTTTGCTCCAAGAAAGCTTCAAGAACTGGTGTGAATCTCTGAGAGTGCTCTGGAAGTGGAGTGGAAGAACTGCGGAGAAAGACGCTCACCAATAGCTTTATCCTGCGCAACGGTCGCCTCCTAATCGATCAGCCGATCGATTGGGGAGGTTGAATCGATTGATTGATCGATTCAGCCTTCTTATGTTCTCTCTGGAAAACGCCTGAATCGATCGACCGATCAATTCAGGCTTTCTCACGATCGCACGAGAAAAATCAGCCCCCAATCGATCGGCTAATCGATTGGAGCTGCCCAATCGATCGACTGATCGATTGGGAAGCGTTCTGTGCCTGTGACAAAGGCTCCCAATCGATCGATCGATCGATTGGGCCGCTGCTTGTCACGACACAATGCCAATCGATCGGCTGATCGATTGAACCACTGTTCCATCAATCGGTTGATCGATTGGTCTCTCCTTGATTTGCTTAAACCAAGTCTAGGGTCCCCAAATCCAACATCCGGACAACCGTGACCTATTCGAACCTCATGCCTAGTATCCGGTCAATGTTGACCTGCTATGACTCCTTCACCAAGTGTCCGGTCAATCCCTTTAACCCACTTGGACTTTTATCCCCGTTCCAAGTGTCCGGTCAACCTTGACTCACTTGGACTTACTGTCTAGTGCCAAGTGTCCGGTCCTCCATGACCCACTTGGACTTCCACCAGATATCCGGTCACCCTTGATCCATCTGGATTTCTCATGCCAAGTACCCGGTCAATCCTTTGACCTACTTGGCTTCCCAACACCAAGTGTTTGGTGAACCTTGACCCACCTAGATTTCCACGTGTCTGGTTTCACTCACCAGGACTTTCACCTACCTTCGCTCACTAGGATTTTCACCTGGCTTTACTCACCTGGATTTTTCTCTGCCAGGCTTCACTCACTAGGGCTTTCACCTAGCTTCACTCATTAGGATTTTCGCCTGACTTCACACACTAGGATTTTTTGTTGTCTGGCTTCACTCACCCGAACTTTCACACTGCTCGACTTCGCTCACCGGGACTTTCACCTGGCTTCACTCACCAGGACTTCCAACTACCTAACCTTCAGTTAGGATTTTCCCAATCAAGTATCCGGTCAGTCTTGACCTACTTGACTCTTTTTCACATCAATCTGGTCAAACCCTGACCAGAAGGGATTGCACTAGCAATTTCCCCAATCAAACGATTACACATGCAATCTTCACGTATTGTCAAACATCTATCGAAACTCAAATATCAAGATTCAAGCTTGAGCCAACTCTAGGCTAGTCAATCTGATCAACCTTGACCCACAGGATATTCTTCCAATAAAAATTATTTATTTTAATTTTATCAAAATTTAAATATCAGATCTCATAATAATAATATTTCATGCGTTAATCACTATACCATCATGAGGTCCGGGGATCTGACACAATTGTCAAATGCTCGCACACATGGAATCATGTGCATATTGATTGCATGCAAAATTAAGAGGTCCTTGCCCCGGGCCGGTCTACGGTTTAGTTTTTTAAGTTTTGGTGTTTAAAATTTGAATTTGCTACGATATATTATAAAGATTTTTTTTTTAAGTAGAATGATAAATTTAAAAATATCAATCATGAATCTTCATAAATATTTTTCGATTTATTATATTGACTGATAGTAGATTATTTAAATAGTTAAATATCTGAATTATAAAAATTAAAAAATTAAGAGATCCTTAGTCCTTTCCGAAGAAAAAAAAACGTGTTAAAAAATATTCTATCATAAATAATCATTTCACTTGTCATCTCCTTTTTGTATTTTAATTAGTTTCAAGATAATTCAATTATTTTCTTTTTGGAAAAACAAAGGTGATATTAATTATTTTTGGTAGACCTTCAGTGGCCGATTAGAGGGAGCGGATAAATAGTCCCTGCATAAATCAAGTAAATCAATTTTTTTTCGGACTTATAACTTAATTAAAATAAATACTTACATAAAAGAATAATAAAGAGACTATAAAAAAAGAAACACCAAGAATTTACTTGGTTACAACCGAGAGGATGTTAATTTAAGGAAATTAAAGCACATTAAAAATCTCTTTCAGGTAGAGAAGCCTCTTTATAACAATGAACGCACAGAAAGACAAAGCTAAACAGAAACGTAAAAGCGCACAAGTGTTATTTAGATATTTCTGATTACGCTTAGCTTCTGGGAACAGGACTGTTTATATAGCACTGCTCGGGGCACATGCAAGGGTTCCAGACGTCTGAAATGAGATAATATTTTAACCCTACGTAATGATACGTGTCACGTCGAATTTGGCTAAGAGTTGGGTTTCGGGCACCCTGGACTGCTTCGAGCGCTCGGAATGGTTCCGAACCCCCCGAAGGAGAGAAAGTCAACTTTTAGTTGACTTTCTCTCCGGGCCTCCAGCTTCGACTCCGTTTGTTTCAGTCTGGGTCTTTCGCTCCGGCTCAGCTCGCTTGGGTGATTTCGACCATCGGGAATAGGGCTCACCCAAACCCAACTTCCAGCATTCTCAAGCAAGCTTCCGCTTCGGCTTCTCGTCCTTCAGAATCGTCGTGTGCTTCCTTCTCGTCCACCAACGTACTCTTCCACAGCTTTTTGTCCCTCGGATGCACCGAGCCCGTTGGCCCTCTCCCGTGCTGACTTTGTCGCTAGCTATGTCTTTTGCTCCTCGAGCAATCTTCCGCTCTTGGCTTCTCGTCCCTCGGAAACACCACAAGCTCCATTCTCATCCGCTGGTATACTCTTCTGCAACACCTCGTCCCTCAGATGCACCGAGTCTGTCGACTCTCTCTCGTGCCGTCCTTCTCAATAGCTGCGTCTTTTACTCGATACTCTGTGCTCCTAAGTTCCTGCACACTTAAACACATGGTTAAAACAACATAACATAACTTAACTTGTTTGATCACATCAAAACTATCTTGGGATACCAACAATCTCCTCTTTTTTAATGTGAGTAACTCAAGTTAAGTTAAGGTAAACTAAGATAAAGTCAAAACCATAAATTTTGCAATAAAGTGCAAAAATTGAAAAAATGTTAAGCTGCCTTCCCCTAGACTTAATCGTCCATTCTCCGCCTTTGATCACATAAAAAAATAGGGTACCAAAAAAAAAAATCTAAGGGTAACTTTTCAAATATAAGAAAATTTTTAGTTTTTAAAAAAATTATGATTGTCCAACATTTTGAAAAACTTATTAAGTTTTTTTGAAATTTTTGAAAAAATTTGAAAATAATTTGCAATGTAAACAATTTTAGAAACTTTAAGTTTTACAAATGCAATTTCTTAAGTTAAATGAATTTGTAAAAGAAAATATTTGAGTAATTTTGGTAAAGCTGATACTTTCAAAAAAAAAAAAACTTTAGTAGACAAATAATTAAAAAAAATTTTAAGTTTTTTTAAAAGAATTCTAAGTTAAAAATATTTGAGTAACTATTTAAAATATTATTTAATTATAATTAAATGTTTTATCAGTTAGTCGATTAAATATTTTATTTCATTAATTGGCTTACAGGCTATGACGACGCACTAGGCTTTCTTGGTTATTGGAGCAACAATCATTTTCTAGACAAAGTCTATTAAGGAAATTAAATAATTAATTTTCTATTTGAAAGCCCTAAGTCTAATTAAAATTCAATTTATACAAGATTTAAGAACCCAATTCAAGTTCCTTCCAATTAGATTAATTAGAAATATCTTAGGAATATATTTCTTAGAAATTTTCCTAATTTGTCCCTTGTGGTAATTAAAATACCAATTCAAATTATTATATTTCCTAATATTTTGATTTTTCACATTTAAGCATGCACTATTTTTTAAGTCTCCTACTTGTATTTTCAATTTATCATTTTTTAATTTTAATTTTTTAAAATTTTCTAATAGACAAGATTTAGCTAGAATTAACTTTAGTTCTTTATTTTCTTTTTCTAATTTGCAACAGTCTTTAGATAATAATTTAACAAATTTAAATAATTTATCGGGAGGAAGAGATCGTACCTGACTTACCTTGTCGATCTCGTTATCTGTAGCTCCCCCTGAACTGCTGCTTTCTTCCGATGTCACTCCCCCTTCATCGATACTCTCG
The DNA here is from genome assembly GCF_018446385.1 of Zingiber officinale. Taxonomy (NCBI): domain Eukaryota; kingdom Viridiplantae; phylum Streptophyta; class Magnoliopsida; order Zingiberales; family Zingiberaceae; genus Zingiber; species Zingiber officinale. Next base: position 166,687,216 of record NC_055988.1, read on the forward strand.
ATGCTCATTTCGGACAAGTTTACTTTGCTTTCATCTTCTTGGTGACTCGTCATTAGCGCATGCCCAGAGAAAGTCTCAATCTCTTATTCGGACGATGTTTCGTCCCACGTCGCCTTTAGCGGCTTGTACTTGTTAGATTGGGCAGACTTCTTGTTCTTTCCTTTGTCCTTGTCCTTGACCTTTAGCTTAGGGTAGTTGTCTTTAACGTGCCCTTCTTCGTTGCAGTGGTAGTATCTGATTGTTCTTTTCTTTCTACCCTACAGATGGTACTTTTTCTAGATTTAACTAATTTTTTAAATAGCCTTACCATTATTGTCGTTTCTTTGTCGTTAAGAGAGGATTCTGAATCTTGTTCATCCATTCTTGCCCTACAGGTAACGTTGTGCTTCGACTCCTTTTTCGGATCTGCACATCTCATTTCATGGGCTTCAAATGTTGAAAATCTTTCCTCTAAGGTAACAGATTCTAAATCTTTAGATATATAGTAAGCATCTACTAATGATGCACACTCTGTAGTTCTAGGAAATGCATTAAGCGCGTATTTTAGTGAATCTCGGTTGCTTATCTTTTCTCCGAGATTTGTAAGTTCGGTGATTAGTTCCTTCATTCTTGAGTGAAGATGTGCAACGGTTCCTTCTGCTTCCAATTTTATGTTACTCAGCTGGTTCCTTAGTCGATCCCGTCTCACGTGCTTGGCTTCGGACACCCCTTCGTGTAGCTCAAGGAACTTCTCCCAAAGCTCCTTTGCTGAGTTGTAGGCACCGATCCAGTTGACTTCTCGTGGCAATAGGACGCTCACTAGATGAAACTCTGCTTTGTCATTTGCCACGTAGTCGGCTTGCTCTTTCTTCGTCCACTGATATTCTTCCTTACATTTGAGTGCTACAAAATCAAACTTCATTATTAAAAGTAATTCAAAATCGGTTTTAAAGAATACTTGCATTCTCTTTTTCCAGCTCGCGAACTCCCCCTTGAACTTTGGTAGGTATATGCTCGGTCCGGCCATCGATTCGGTGCTTCGATCGACGATTAGTCCTCCTGAAGGTCCTGGCTCTGATACCACTTGTACTACCGGCTAGAGGACGGGGGGTGGGGGGGGAGGGCTTAATAGCCCCTGCATAAATCAAGTAAACGAACCTTTCTCAGACTTATAACTTAATTAAAATAAACACTTGCATAAAACAATAATAAAGAGACTAAAAGAAAAGAGGCACTGAGAATTTACTTGGTTACAACCGGAGAGTTTGTTAATCCAAGGAAGTTAAAGCGCACTAAAAATCTCCTTCAGACGGAGAAGTCTCTTTACAGCAATGAACGCACAAAAAGACGAAGTTAAATAAAAAAGTTAAAGCGCACAAGTGTTGTTGGGATATTTCTGGTTGTGCTTAGCTTCTGGGAGCATGACTATTTATATAGCCCTGCTCGGGCACTTGGAAGGATTCCAGACGCCTGGAATGAGATAATATTTTATCCCCGATGCAACGGTACGTGCCACGCCGAAGTTAGCTAAGAATTGGATTCCGGGCGCCCCGAAGGAGAAAGTCAACTAAAAGTTGACTTTCTCTCCGAGCCTGCACCTTTGGCTCCGCTTGCTTTAGTCCGGGTCTTCTGCTCTGGCTCCGCTCGCTTGGTGATTTTGGCTATCCAAAATTGGGCTCACCCGAACCCAACTTCCGCCCTTCTCGAGCAAGCTTCCGCTCCGACTTTTCGTCCCTCGGAATCGCCACATGCTTCCTTCTCGTCCGCCAGCATACTCTTCCACAACTTTTCGTCCCTCGGACGCACCCTGCCCGTCGGCCCTCTCCCATGCTGACATTTTCGGTAGCTGCGTCTTTTGCTCTTCGAGCAATCTTCCACTCCTGGCTTCTCGTCCCTTGGAAACACCGCACACTCCCTTCTCGTCCGTCGGTGTATTCTTTCGCAGCACTTCGTCCCACAGACGCATCGAGCCCGTCAAATCTCTCTTGTGTCGTCCTTCTCGCTAGCTGCATCTTTTACTCGACGCCCTGTACTCTTAAGTTCCTACACATTTAGACACAGGATTAAATACAACAGAACCTAATTTAACTTGTTTGATCACATCAAAATTACATTAAAATACCAACAATTTTAAGTATTCTAATATTATTGGTTCTACTGTAACATAAGAGGATCCTTTATATAGAATAGTCACACGTCGAATAAGACATTTTATACTATTAGAAATGGATCCCAATTTATTACCGTTAACATCTGTATAGATATCAATTCTGTCAAATTGGTGGTGTGATTTATGTGTTCTCATGTTTGTTATAGATACTGTACTTCATTATGTGATCCATAGCATCATCATCGCCATCATCGGGCTAGTCTAGTCATGCAAATACAAGTTAGGGATTCAAAAGATAACACACTTGGATCTTTAACGGTCAGTTCAATGGATTAGTCTATCTAATAGACAAACAAGATAATGGTGTAAAGAGACAGAATAGAGGTTATGAATGAGTAGCGAGTGATTTTATAAAAATCCCATTTAGTAGAAATAGAAGTGCCAAATTAATTCATCTTGATGTCACTTTGTTTTCCCGCCCAAACACTCCTCTTAAGTAGCACCAGGGGCGGATCCAGTGGGGGGCGGCATCAGCGGTCGCCCCCCTTGTCGGTAATGGAACCTCTAATATTATGAGATTTTACCGATGAACATGGAGGATATCGCCCTTTGTTTTTCATGATTGTCCCTTCATATTTGAACTTCTAGATTCGTCACTGAATAGCACACACGCAATGGAATAGAGAGACGCGGGTTTATTTTGCGGGGAAGCATCTTTTTCGATGCGGTCTCTTTCACTGGACTTTATTTTTGAGGCTAAATAAAGCTTTTTTAGAAGAAAGATTTCTTTGTCCTTAACAACCGACAAGAGTGAAGGTAGATGAACACATACGAAGTGAATTATAACATCTACTTAAGGTTAGTTATGGTGGTCATTAATGAGGAAGTTGATGGGCAATCTCATCAAATTGCTAGAGAAAAAAATTAGTTGCCCCCGGATGTCACCCAGACATTCGTAGTTCGAGTCTTAGCTATGATAAATTTATATAAATATTTTCTCTAAATAAGGCACGTAACTAAAGGATGTTGGGCTTCTAGGCTGTCCACTGCGAGCACTTCCCGATTTATCCTGGTGGTCGGTGGAAAATTTTTGTGGAACTGGGCTGGTCAATCTAGACTCGACGTTATCCAACCTAATTAATAATTTATTTTAGCGAAAAAAATTAGTCTCCTATATGACTAGTTTTAATTTCTTAATTTAATCTCTCTAAATGGTATGGAATAGTCGTGGGGTGGTTAGGATGACAAATTTTATCTTTTATAAAATAAAAAGAAAAATTAGAAGCTTTTTAAGTATGATTGAGTTAGTTATTACGGGATAGATATTATTATAATGGATAAGAGGCTGAATCTTAACAAGATTGAGAAAAAAAGTCTTTTCTATAATAGTCAATTGTAATTTTTTCGATTTACCTCATTATAATCATAGAATCGATCATGGAGCTGACTATATCGAGCCGTTGGAAGGATGAATTTCACCTTTATTGCTATCTCAGAGAGAAAAATTAGATATATAAAATAAATTGTACTATTTTATTATTATAATTAAACAAACCAACAATAATGAATTGTTCTCCTTTTTAGTCATTCAAGCATGACCTCATTGCTACTCCTACGTGGCTGCTGACTCAGCTTGGGTCCACCTCTGCTCACACCATTTGCATGTTCCTCTCTCGGGCTCCACCCCACATGCATGCTACCATCCGTCGAGGCACCTCTCTGCCATGCTCATGCCATCCCATTCCATTTATATCCGGCACTTAAATTTGCTAGATCATCAATAATAAATGATTAATATTTTTTTAATAAAAATTCCTCTTTTATTTTCTCAAAATGGTCTTCAAAAGTTTAAAACCGTTAAAAAAAAAATCCCTTTAGGTAGTTGAAATTGTAATATTTAATAAATATTTTAGCCTACTCACATGAGAGAAAGGGTGACCATTAAAGAAATTCGCTAGAATTCCAATAGTGAATTTAGTTTCTTCGATAAAAAAACATATGAACCAAGTTATATTGAATATGACCTTATTGATCTAATTCTATAAAAGTTTACTATCTGTTATTCGGCTAAATTAGAAAGTACTTACGTGTGATAAAAGATGATTCGTTCGCCCCTAACGTCCCCGTCAACCCGTCCATAGGTCATCACGGAGGAGATAAATTACGGATAACTACTAGCCATTAGTGCAAATGGCCAAGACATAAGGTAGGTTATGCTCAGTCACGTTGAGTTTCGACCCCAAGACCTCATATGGTAACACCCTATGTTTTAACCATCGCACTACCCCAAGGAGACAAATTAGAAAATACTCATGAAGATTGATTTAGAAGTTTAATATTTCATGATTTCATAATTCATTTGAAGAAAAATATTTTATAAATATATGATAATTGGGATGAAATTGTAAATATCTAAATAATAATATGACGCTCTTTCTCGGAATTTAATTTCTTTGATATATGTATGAAAATCCCTAGGGTGTAGTATATATGGTGGATACATGATAATGTGTACGGATTAAGTAGAGATTGATTTTCAGGATATCACTAAGTCTCCATTTTATACCTTTTACATGTATATCTATATTTATCTTTTTCCAATTCTAAAAATATCGTTGATGTAACTGTTCTATTTGTTTTTTTTTTTAAATGAAGAGTTCTATATTTATTTTTATACATATATAAGAGGTCATTGGAAAGAAAACAGTTTAAAATAGAGTTTTATTTATCAATAAAGTGGTTTTTTTTATCAGAGTATGTATGGATGTTAAATAATAAATTAGTGAATTCATATATAATATTTGTTTATATTTTAATATAATCCTCATCGTTTATGGAGTTTGGGATCTATTTATATATCTCAATTTAATTATATTATTTTATGTAAAGATGTATGATTCCGGCATCCATGACATTTTATAATATTTTTTAATAATCTAGTATTCAATTCGTACGTTCTCATTTGTTTAGTCATATGGGAAATTTTTACGGGCTCTTAAGATAAATCCAAAATATAAGCGATTTCTTGTCTAGCAACGTCTCGTATGTTTAATTGAGAATCTATTAAATCAAATTAACCGGTAGAATTTAAAATTTTAGTCTGATTATTTTAAGAATTCATTTAAAAAAAATAAATATAAATTATTTTAGATAATTTATTTTGATTTTGATGAGGAGACAAAGGTCGTGTCATATGATTAATCATATAAAATTTGATTAATTAGTAAAAATATAAATTAATTGATATTTTATAAATCCTGTTTATTTGATTTTATTAAAAAATTTAGTCGGTTTGATTAAGTAAAATTTTTTTGATTGATTTAATTTTGATTGAATTGGTTTTATTTTGAATGAGAGTGTCAATTCGGATAAACAGGTCGGGATGATTTCAAGTCGGATTGAAAATTTAATTTTTAAATTTCAATTCGAATTCGACCTAAAACTCTTAAATTCAAACCTAAACTCCATTAATACCCAACTTGAATAATCCTATTTAAAATGACTTTTTAAAACTATTTTCTCCTATAATAATTATTTTTTTAATACTTCAATATTTATATTAATATACATAAAAATATTTTAATTTTAAAAATAAAATTTGCTTTAATCTTAAAAATCCATTAAATTCTAAATTCGTGTCAACTGGATCAATCCGAATTTAACTCGAAAATTTTTAACTAAAAAGTCACTCATCCTGAATCTGAACCGAATCTAAAAGTCTCTCATCTATTTTTTTTTTTTTTTCAAATAGATTCAAATCAAGTCATCGGATGAAGTCTAATTTTGGCATCCCTAATTTTAAACTAATTGTTCGGCCCTAATTTTACTCAGGGCTGTTTTTGTCGACAAGATAGTTCAACCTGGACTTTGGATTCAAAATAAATTAATTTGATAAGTGCTCGAACCGGACCGGAATTAATACATCGGGTTTTTTTTTTTCATTCCTAGGAAGGAAAACCCTCCTAGACGCCTGAAATGACTATTCCACCCTTCGTCCGTACGCATGACTGGCACGTGCACGGCACTTGCTTCTCCCCACTGACGTCATTCCCGAGCGCTGATTTCTTTAACCCTTTTGTTTCGATCTACTACACCGACTTACTCTTATACCAACTACCGCCCGGCGAAGAAGCAGCGAAGGAGGAGGAGAAGAGCGAAGGAGATGCAATCTGGCGGTGGCTATGGCGGCGTCTCCGAGATCCAGCAATTCATGGTCGACAATTCCTCTCTCTTCGCTATCTCCTCCGCCGCAGCCGCATCCGCCAACACCACTCCTGCCGACGGCGGCCACGCGCACCACCCTCTCAAGTACCAACCTCAGCAACCGCCGCAGATGCCGCCGCCTTTCTCCCACTTCAACTCCATACCCATCACCCAACAGCTCCTCCACCAGGCCCCGCCTCCGCACCACCAGTACTTCCACCTCTTCCACCCGCCTCCCCCGCACCAGCAACAGTACCTCGCGGAGCCACGGCGATTCATCCCGGAGCACCAACTCGGCGGCGCGGCCATGGATCAGGAGTCCTGTCCCGACAACTCGGCGGCCAGCGGCGGCCTTCCGCCGTTCCTCGCGTCCGCGATGAGCTTTAAGCTCGCCGTCGACGGCGGAAGCCGTGAGAGAATCAATGTTGACGATGGCAGCATGTTGCGAGGCGACGATGTATCGGGGAACCGCCCGCATCATTGGCAGAGAGAAGACGACTCCGCCATTGAAGAACTTCCTTGGTAAATCATTCGCGATGCCTATTATCTGTTTGTGGATTTGCTCACGAGAAAAATTTGCAATTAAAAAATCTGCTGATGATTGCGAAAATGAGAAAAGTAGATGAAAAGAACGACTAAAAAGAGAAGATTCGAATGATTTGGAAGAAATTAATGAGCGAAAAAGATCCACTTTTTCAGGAGGCCGCTCGACATCGACTACATCGACAGGAACAACAAGAGGTGCAAGGATAAGGAGGCGGAGGCCGGCAGCAGCAACAATTTCTCCAAGAAGAGAAAAGAAGTGGCGGATTCCGAGCGCGTGGAGGTCGCCGGCGGCAGCAATTACAAGATCTTCAGTGAACTGGAGGCCATCTACAAGCCCGGAAGCAGTGCCAACGTCGGCCAGACTGGCTCTGGATCTGCTCTCACCGGTGAGGAGACGATCCCCCCTGTCTTAAACGCCGCGGCCATGGCGCCGCCGCAGGATGCGGCCGTCGGGGAGACGTCGGCTGGAGAAGAGGCGACTGAAACGGTTAAGTCTTCGCCCTCCACGGGGCGGAGGAGGAGGAGGAGTAGGAGGAAGCGGCGGTTGCAGCAGCTGAGCGCGATGGCGGCCTTCTTCGAGAGCCTGGTAAAGCAGCTGATGGAACACCAGGAGGGCCTCCACCGGAAGTTCCTGGAGGTGATGGAGCGGCGGGAGCAGGAGCGCGCCGGCCGCGAGGACGCCTGGCGGAAGCAAGACGCCGCCAACACCAGCCGCGAGGCGGCGTCGCGATCCCAGGAGCGGGCCCTTGCTGCCTCCCGCGAGGCGGCGATCATCTCCTTCATCGAGAAGATGACCGGCCAGCGTCTCCACCTCCCATCCAACCCCCAACTCTCCATCGCGGAGGAATTCGACGCCATCCAAATGCCAAATCGCGACGCCACCGACACTTACTGCGCCGGCGGCAACCAGGCGCCCAAAGACTCGGCGACGTTGAACACGAGCCGGTGGCCCAAGGCCGAGGTGGAGGTTTTGATCGGCGTGCGAACAGAGCTGGAGGCCCGGTTCCAGGAGCCCGGGCTGAAGGCCCCCCTGTGGGAGGAGGTGAGCGCGGCGATGACCGCAATGGGCTACCGACGGAGCGCGAAGCGGTGCAAGGAGAAGTGGGAGAACATCAACAAGTACTTCCGGAAGACGAAGGAGAAAGCCAGAAACCGGCCGGAGCACTCCAAGACCTGCCCCTACTTCCAAAAGCTCGACCAGCTCTACTCCAACACCAAACATCCTTCTTCATCAACCCTCCTGAACTCTCAACTGCTAGAAGCAATTACAATGCCGCCGCCCGGCGAGAGCAGTACTCACCTTGCTACCGGTGACGAAGACGAGGAGCAGCGAAGCAGACAAGAAGAAGAGGAAGAAGAAGACAGCCATGGAAACGCCGCAATGCACTGGTAAATATTCTTTTCTATCTTCTCCTTTTCAGAATTGCTCTCTTCTTTCACCACTATAATACCATGTTTTAGTAATTTAATATTATTATTAATAATAATCGAGGGTAGAATAATAATCCTACTGTAGTTTATGATATTAATGTTTATGATATTAATATATTAAAATTTTGTATGGAATTTCTGGAAGTGTGTGTATCATGCAGGGAATAGGAACAAGAGGCCACTGTAAGCCATGAGATGGGCCATGGATCTTTAGGTCTTAATTTAATTTAATTAATTAAGTAAGTAATGTGGAGTGAAAGATTTGCATGGGATTTTTTGGGGAGCCCACATTCATATTTGTTTCTATATACAGAGTCTAGTTATCAATAGCACACCTGTTAAGTTTTTGTAGCATATAGAGAGGGTTCTCTGCTAGGACTGTTGTGGAAGGTAAGTTGTTTATCAAGGTCCTTTTGAGGTTGCAAGATCATACCATATCGAGATTAATCTCCTAAAGGGGTTTCAATGTAGAAATTCACTCACAATTGTATTATAGTGTGTGTGAGATAGAATAATTGCCGTGTGACTTGAAGGGTCACATGTATGAATCACGGAATCAACCTCGGGTAAAGTAGAATAAGACTGTATACAATACTCACATTGACGAAAGCTTAGTGCATCGGATTGTCATATGGTGTATGAAATAGATGTCAAAGAGTCTATTTACCCCTCGTGGCTTCGAGCTCCTTCCGAGACGGGTTTATCAAGGGAATGCAAGATGCAAAATGATGGTGTTCTCTTCTCCTTCGCGGGCAGTGAGTGCAAGCGAGCGGGTATTGACACGGCATGTGGGCAAGTAGTCGATATTGAACGATTGAGTGATTGGCGAGACAATACGGCATGTGGGCAAGTAGTCGATATTGAAAGATTGAGTGATTGGCGAGAGGTGTGAGAGGACGAGTGGCCATTCATCATGGATAAAGAAAGTTACATTCCAGTAGATGATAACTAGGCAAACGATGCAAGAAGCTCGAAACAAGTGCAATTCTACTCTCCCTAAAAAACTATTTTGAAATGGTACATTTATGTCACAAGTATCGTTAAGTTAGCGATTGTTTACGTACAAGGCAGCCTCTCGTAGGCATGCCACAATATGCTCGATGTAAATTGATGTTCGGTGCATTGGTGTGTTACTCATTGGGTGTTTTCATTCTTAGGCTATGGACTATTTAACTTATCTTACTGCGACTCGTACCCCAAAATGATGCCCCTAAGCAATACGCCAATACTCCGCTCGCCCGTCTCAATCATTACAAATGCGGACCGTTTGATTTACGCATCCCAGCACAATCAGAGCTATAATTTGCAAGGATTCAATGTTAAATACCTACTAAAGTGATTGTTATTCATTCCAAAGGTGATCGATCGGCCGCGTTGCTTGTGCACAAGAACTTACTATATCGCAACTTGGGTGTGGTGCATTCATTCACACAATTATCAGGCACTTGCGACTCATTATATGTCGGTGCATCTTGCGTACTATTAGACATTGCTCGACCCAACTTCTTGTTACCCCTATCAAATACTTGGGAAATATACATGAGGCTAACGACATTAACTTACAAGAATAAATACTTGTACCCCAAAATTTAATTTGAATTAGCTAAAAATATAAATAATTGTATTTATACTCAATTTGAAATAATTAGTTTGAATTATTTGGATTTTAATTTAAACCTATTTAAATTAAGATTATATAAAAATAATCCGAGTTTGATTCAGGTTCGGCTCGTGAAGTGTTCACGAATAATCAAATAAAATATTATGGATTCGAAATCAAGTTCGACTTGAATTTGATAATTTCAAATACGAATCAAATATTTTTCGAACCAATTCAAACATCTCACAAATAAGCTCGATTCATTTGCATCCTAATCTTAAACATGACCACGTTGGCGAATCAAATGAGTTGCATTATCGATATTAAATGCTTGTCTAGGGTAATTATAATTTTTTAATTTATCTCTTCATAGATGGTGGTGGGATTGATCATGTGGAACCATTGGAGTGATCGATTCTATCAGTTTTTGCTACCATGTAGCACATCATGAAACTACAAAAGAAAAACAAAAATGAAAGCGAAGTCGGTAAATACGCACACAAAAAGAAAATGTAAACATATTTTGGGAAAAAAAACTGAAAATTATTATGAGGAAATTGGATCTTCAAGAAGTCAACTAATATTTGTGATCTAGTTCATGTCATCGTCTGTGCTTTAATAGGAGTTGACGTTGAAGCCTGGCGTTCTGGTAGCTTTCACCATCACCCCCATGATCGAAGCTAATCTTCTTGCCAGCGAAAGGATATTTCTATCACGTTGTGGAAATCACAGCAGCTCTTAAGTTTTTCTACCAGGCCTACTCAAACCTAACAGGACAAAAACCAGCTCAACGGGTATGGATGGAGCTAGAATATTAGTTCCGATAATATAATATAATTAATAAAATGATATGACAGTCTTGTGAGCGGTTGTTGCCCCCACCAAGTAACGACGTGGCCGCCCGCACAAGGCAATAGCCGCTCGCAAGGTTGCCACATCGCTACCTTGCGGTTAACGGTAGCTTCGCGAGTGACCACGTCACGAGCGGCCGCATCATTGCCCGGCGGGACACGTTGCTGCTTGGTGGGATAGTGGCGGCTCAAGAGGCCGCCATGTCATTGTATCTTTTTCGCTGAACATGAAAAAAAATTAGGACTATCTTTGAGTAGAATTTCATGTTGAAGTAGAATTCCATGTTGTGCGCTTCCTTTGGAGACGGAAAGGTAGCACAGATTTTTTGAATCATTTTTTTTTTTTATGATCAAGAGGATATGTCATTTGTATTTACGGTCGGATTATAATCATGATCCGATTATAAATTATTACGATCCTTTCTTGGGTTCACCGTCCCCATCAAATTTTTTTTTTTTTCGGAGCGAGCGACTGGAGGTCACTCGAAGGCCTTCGGTGATGGATAAGTGACCAGGTTACTGGGTACCGAATGAGGCTGTCCTCTGGGCAGCCTTCGGCCGTCCGCTCCGAATAAGAATTATAACTTGATGGGGACAGTGAACCCAGGAAAAGATCGTAACCATTTACGGTCACGATCCGACCATAAATATGAGTGACACATCCCATGAACCACAAAAAGTGGTCGAAAAGATCTTACCTCATGGAAAGAATGAAGGGTATTGCTACAAAGAGGACACGAGACGAAGGGTTGTTTGCTGCGGATAGGGAAGGAGACGGTCGAGACAAGGGTATTACTTATTTACTTATTGCGTAGAGAGAAGGAGATAGAGGATTACTTGCTACGGAGAGAAGGAAACAGAGAAAAGAAATAAGAAAATTAGAATTCGAATCTCAATAAAAATAAATATTATGAGTGGTCATAAAAGTATGTTCTAAATACACAAAATTTATCCACTATGTGAATTAGAGGAAGGGGGGATCATCTACTTTTCAGAATTAATAATTAGCATACTCGATCGGATAGGGTCAAAGACAATAGTTCGAATAGGTAGATTGACTCTTTGCTAGTAGAGATCGACCGACCGATCACAGTGAGACGACATGTCTATGGTGGCTAGGTGTTTGCTGGGGACCAGGAGGCACACCAGGGTTTGGGCTTGGTAGGTGGGAATTAAGTTCCTTCATGCTTCAATCATGATTCATTCAATACACCAGGGAAGCATTTTTTTTCTGATATATATATTTTTTTTAAAAAATTGATTCATTCATTTCATCAATTCACATCATTCTCACCCCAAGAATTTATTGGAGAAGGTAGGTTTTAATTATAATACGGTACCATCAGCGTTGGTCGCCCACTCCACGATATTGAAAGGGAGTTCTCTTCTCAAATTTTGACTCCTATCACTATAATTATTATCCCATATACTTACCAACTGAATCACTACTAAGGCCATCTAAGTTTTGATTATAGTGGATATGGATATTTCAATTTTGCCCTTTATATATTTACATGATTTGCACATTTTAAATGAATTTATCTCTATTAATTGTATTTTAAATTGAATTAATTTAATTTAGTTTGTAGCATTCTTGAATATCCTATTATATTATATTTTCATCTATATTTAAATTTAATATATTCAACTTAATTATTGCTCTTTTAATCATCTTCTTCCTCGATTAATATTTTTAAATTATAAAAAATATACACATCCAAGAGATCCAACAAGTACTGGGACAAGGTAGTGATGAGATCACTCCCACACAAATGTGGTATAGTGTAAACATTCAAAAGGATCAAAATTCAAATCTAAAATGGAATGAATATTAGAAAAGTTTGCTCTTAGTGGGCATAAAATAAGCTCCAGATTTATCTGATAGGCGAATTGAGAAAGAGATTAATTAAATGAATCTCGAACACTTGAATTTAAAAAAAAAAAAGGCAATGGCATTGCTTGCAAGCAAATGCATTGCCAAGAACTGGCTGTGAGTATTATCAACTCGTTTAACAAGTTTTCTAAAATCCTATTTCCTAAAAAGAAATACATAATTAAAAAAAGGATATAAAAATAATAAATAGTGGCTAAGCTTGGGATAGAGTTTAAAAATTAACTGGAAGAAGTGAATATATTAATGAACAATTAGAAGATGATAATGTAAACAGTTATTAAGACGATAGTAATCAGAGCTCATGATTTTTGCAACTGCTGGCTTCATGGTATGCACACAACAGAAAATGCAATAACCTTTAACTTGCAGTTGTGATGTTTTTCTCGATTTCTCTCTGTCTTGCACGTTCCATCTTACGCTTCCGCCATTCCTCGAGAGCTGAAAGGAAAACAAAAGGCGATATCCGGTCAGTGTGTGTTTGCGCGGTTGAGACTCAGTCACCATGTAGGTGGATCAAGAGGTGTATATTTCAAGCAACCTAAAATCAACATTGCTCAACAGGAGTTTTCAAGTGAACCAAACTAAAGTTTATAGTGAACTGAGGTCATTGAATAAGTATCAAGATGCACCGAATAGTCAGAATGGAAATGAGACGTAAAAATATTTGGGTTTGGCTACATGAACCCTACAACTCACCATATATTACTAATTATAACCTTATTTTGGTTGATTTACAATTGGATTGCTAACTGAATTGAACATAATTTTACTTGCAAATACAGAAAACTAAAGTAAAATAAATGTTAGAACTTGATTCGAATAGTGAAAAAATAACACCCGTGCAACTCGTCGAAGTGACTTTTTAAAGGTACATGAAGACTCATTTTTAGTAATATTTACCCACACAAGAAACTAGCTCATGTCCATGAAACCACTGGAAAGAAACAATGGTTAGTTCTTAATTTATATGAATTCCACAATGACAAGTTGAAGTCACAATATTATATTTTTTTTATCTTGATAGGTGAAAAAAGGAGTACAAAAGAAAAAAGGGGTTTCAACCAGATTGAAAGATGAAACCTAGATAATTACCTTGCTGACTGCTGGCATCATTCATTGCCCTGTCTCTTAACCTCTTTGCCAGATCAACTGCTGCATTCTGCTTTGGAACTTGCTGGATCTCATGATCTGGTTGAGTGTGTGCTTCTTGTTCGATTTCCTTAATCTAATCATTTGAGAGAAAATGTACATGTTATGTCACATATCCTGAAATCAATAAACTGAAGTTTGTTATATGTGCATACCCTCTTGATTAGTTCCAATGGCTCCATAGCACGGCGTATCTCTTCAGACTCCAAAATGTACCGTATTTGTGCTGCAATATAAATTATTTTGAAGTTCCAAAGATTCATTTTACATACCAAAGGAGGGTCTAGTGAACCAAAAGAAATCAAAGAAGAATTGTTTTAGTGCCTGACATCTTTTCTACTTGATAGAAAAGTGAAGAGCCCCAGCACTTGATGACTTGCCTATTCAGATTAAATTTGTGAAGAAAAACAAGTTTACATGCATGAATAGTCCCACAATTGACAAGCATGTACACTATAATCACAAGAATATATGCATACAACCATGCAATACGCACGATTATCTGCAAAATAGCAAAAAAGTTTCCTCACTTCTCCATCTATAAGCTAGTTAAACTACAGTAGTCCTGAGACTAAAAATCTGAAACATCAAAAAACATAAAAACAACTAAAAGGAATACCTCTCCAAGCATATAATATTACAAAAACCCCGCAGAACCTATTAATATAGATGAAACAACTAAAAGGAATACCTATCCAAGCATATAATATTACAATAACCTCGGAGAACCTATTAATATAGATGCATTTTAATGATTTATAGTGAAACATGAAGCGCATGTTAAGCATAAAGGAATCAAGATGCCTACCTGTCTTTCTTGATACTCTTTCTTTGATGTGCAGAAGGGTTCCCTATTTTACTTTTTTTTTTTTCCCTCTTATTATTTAGATCCTATTAAGTTCGTATATTCTCAGTTAATTTAAACAAAGTCTAACCAAGATACCACACATTGGTTCACTGTGGGTCTATCTCAATCACTTGGAAAAATATATGCAACCTCATCACATGCATAAGTTGCTATAGATTTAACATTTACGATATGTTCTGTTAGAGAGATTGAAAGTGCATACAAGATAAAGGCAGAGAGATGCCTGTGTTTCATCTCTCTTTCCCTACCCTTCTTTCTAAAGAAATGCCTGTGTTTCATCTTTTTCTTGTTTTTTTTCACCCTCTCCTCCTTAATATCTATCAAAGGAAACACAGCCTCAAAGTTAGTTTCTGGCAAGAAACATTTACAATTATCACAACTCAAACGAGAGTAAATGGCATTTCAAATTGAAGTGATTAAGAATATGATTCTATGGTATCGTATTCACGGTCTATGGAATCCGAATATTAGTTGACTTCATGTCTTTATTGTCTCCGGGTAGCTTCTGGAGTATGCAAACTGATCGTCGAGGCTAGTATTCGACACTATCTCCGTAAACGATATTGCTCCGCTACGGTGCTTAACGGATTGTTGCAATTCGTTCCCAAGATACAACGACGACGAACGTCTCGGAATCGTAGCACTCCGACTTCCGAGACCAGCGAACCTTTTAGTAGACTTCTTGGACTCTTGAATGCACAAGATGAGATGAATGCTTGAGGAAGAGAAGAGAAGATTGAGTGAGTATTCCATCATCTGGAGGGTTCTATTTATACTGAACGAAGAGGTTGAGTGTCCTTTGGGTGAGTGGATGTGTTCCTTGGGCTGGATCGATCTAGATCATCTATACTTAAAGGTTGTAACCCTTCACCAAGCCCACTTCAATCTCATCCATCAGATCTGAGGAGTTGTGACCCTCAGATCCCGCCTATTGTCATCAGCCATCGGATCTGGATCCATTGATTCGATGCTTCAGATCAAGCCTCATCCCAGGCCGTCAGATCGTTACTCTTTGCGATCCAACGCTCTAGATCGCATCACAAGCGATCCATCATATCTATTTGATCAACGTTGATCAACGGTAGCCATCCATTCCCTAAGTCAACTGTCCAGTCATCTCCCTTTGCCCACGAGGATGCCGCATAGGCGCTGCCACGTCAGGTAAGAGCCTGACACGTCACCCGAGTGCCACGCAGGCACTGCAATGTCACCTGGAGCATAAATTTAAGCTCCTCAATGCTCCTCGCGACGATGCGAAGTGCAAAGTGCGCCTACAAAGCGCCCATTGCGCACGTGCGCACGTGGCGGGTGGCGGGCTCACAAGTGCGAGCACCTGCTCGCCCTGGGCTAAGGGGTCACCTGTCCTTTTATTTTTTGTGTTAACTCCATTAACACATCTTCATTAATAAGTAGAGAATACACATCGAGAATTTCCGATGTGGGACTATTCTCCTATGCACTTTATTAATGAATAACAAATGTTATTTTGGGTTGACTTTAAACATTAATTTCTCATTCACCCTTAATCGGTTTTGAGCAAATTAATAGTCTAAATCTATCTACGCGAATCGTAGATTTCAATTTTGAAGTCAATTACGACTTTCAACAATTGATGGCTTCCTTCCTCTAAATCGTTTTGGTCCATTTAAGGCCCCAATATCCAACAGTCTTTACTCATGTCACTGTAGGACTATATCATTAAGTTTCGCCAAATTCAACTTCAATTCAAAACCCCCAATGTTATCAAGGCCCATCCATAAACATACAATCAAATAGATTGCTACAAGAACATCATACTAACTTTAGATTTTCCTCAGAACCATCATATAATAATAATCCAATGAACCATCTCTTTTTTTTTTTTTTCATCTTTAGCTAGTTCAAAATACGGCCTATGATAGTGAATGGACAAGCAGTGAGTAAATTCGTACAAATAGCAATCCATTTTTTTTTTCTGAAAACTGCATTTTTCTACGACATTTTTGAATTCCCAAATGCAAACAAGATCATGAATTCGATGCCCACCTGGATCCATCTGGTGGCCGCCGTCGGCACCCCGCTTCGGCGATGCGAAAAATCCTTGCATGAGCAACAGAAAGGCAATGAAGTTAAGGAAGCAGACGACGATGGTGGCGTTCTTGAACGACAGCCTCGCCTTCCAGTACATCTGGCTCTCCATCTCGGGGAGAGGGGGTTGGGGCGGAGAAGAGGAAACCGAGTACAGATCTCGAAACCCTACTCAAGGACAATCAAATTGCCAGACGAGGAAAGGACGAGTCATCTAACGGAAGATCGGCCACCGGCGGAGGGTACAAGAACGATCGAAGCTCTGACCTGACGCGATCTGAAAGACTTTCGAGAGGAAGCTCTGACGTTTCTTCTTTGAGAGGAAAAGATAAATCCTTTTTTGAGCTATCCGTGGGCATGTGTTTACTAGGAGTGACTACTATGGGTTAAGTAATCCCTCTGATGTAACTCGATCGGGCCTAGTTTGGGCTATGCCCGATATGCACTAATAGAGTTCGAGTTGGATCTATCAAACTTGACGTAACCTATGAGTCGATCAAGTTAGGCATGACACGACCGAGGCCAAGTATGAACTCATTCCGATATGCACTAATAGAGTTCGGGTTGGATCTATCAAACTTGACTTAACCTATGAGTCGAGCAAGTTAGGCATGGCATGACCTAGGCCAAGTATGAGCTCATTTCATAACGTATATACCATGAGTCGAGCAAGTTAAGCATGACATGAATTCATGCGGTCGAAATCTAGCACCTCATATACAGTTGGATTAAGTTTTTTTCCATAATACAATAGGGTATAATAGTCATCTGTGATTTACCTCCTTCGTGTTAATTTTGAGATAAATTAACGGAGATATTAAAGATGAATATATTCATCTTTTACCAAATAAATTGATGCGCGTGAAAAGACTCGTCGAGACTCTTTCCATGCTTAAATAGAAAGAATAACCAAACCGATCATTATTTTATATATGGAGAAGGGGTGCATCTCTTCTACCTTCGTCAAAGGCCACTATAACCATCGCGTCAAACTGGCCTTAACTTTAATGACTCAAAGCTCGAGTCTCGAGATCGGATCATTGGCTTTTGATGCTCCATAGTTCAGTAGCTCAGCTGGTATAATAATATTAATAAATATATTTTTAAAATAAAAAAATGTTGGAGTTATTTTAAATTTTATTTAATTTTTTATATTTTTCTGTTGAAATATATAGAGAGTGAAATAATAAATGTTTTTTAAAATATTTGTAGAAATAAAAAAACGATCTTAATTTGTTGCCTGTTATTAAATAAACTACCACATATATATATATATATATATATATATATATATATATATATACGAATGTTAACCTACGGACTTTTATTTATGGAATGGTACGTACCATGCGCCACGGTATTTTTTTTCATAAAATCTTTTTCTTTTTCCTTCGTTCTCGCCGAACCGAAGCAACTCACCGCACGCCTCCTCGCGCGTTCGCCACTCGCCCCGCCGCTGGCCATTTGCCCACCGTCGGCGGCCTCCGGCCGCCTGGACCCACCCACACTATAGCCCAGAGGGTGAACCCGTCAGGGATCGCGACATGGATTTCGGCTACTGCCGCCTGCCCATCGTTCTCGCCGAACCAAAGCAACTCACCGCACGCTTCCTCGCGCCATCTGCCCACCGCCGGCGGCCTCCGGCCGCCTAGACCCACCCACACTATAGCCCAGGAGGTGTGTTGGGCCCGATTATGTAGCTAGAGGGGAGGGGTGAATAGCTCGGTGCGCTCGTCGTGCTCTTCGTTGCTTGCTTCTTCAAAGATATGCAGCGAAAAATACAAAGAAAACAAATACAACGCTAACACTAAGGATTTACTTGGTATCCACCTCAAAAAGAGATGACTAATTCAAGGATCCACACACTCACACACCATCCACTAATAAAAACACTCTTTTATGGTAACTACCAAAGGCGGAGAAGCCCTACAAGTTCACACTACAAGAAGAAGGGGAAAGGGAACAAAATACAAGCAAAAAACTTACAAGTTAGCACAAGAAAAACCTTAACCCTAGATTTCTTCTTCTTGTTATAGATCTGCCTCTTGACTTGGAAGAACCTCCAAGAACTTCAAGAACTGGCGGTGAGAACTCTATGGAGAAGCTCTGTGCTCGCTGGAGAAAAAGGTCGTGAGTTCTCTACAGAGAGAACAGCTCGCCAGCAACTAAATACGACGTCAATGGTCGGATCCCGATCGATTGGATTGCTCCCAATTGATCGGGGAGGCTTTGGATCAATCGGTCGATCGATCTAGAGCACCTTTGTGCTCTCAGGAATTGCCTGGATCGATCGGCTTATCGATCCAGGACTTATCATGCGAAATCGCACCTCCCAATCGATCGCCCGATCGATTGGGGGCTCTGGATCGATCGACCGATCGATCCAGAGCTCTTCTGTTCGCGCGACACTTCTCCCCAATCGATCCACCGATCGATTGGGAGAAAGCTTGTCGCGGGGACTCACCCAATCGATCGGCCGATCGATTGGCACATTGGGCATGTGCCAATCGATCGGCTGATCGATCCAGCTTCTTGTTTTTACCCAAAAACAAGTCCAAAACTCCCTAAACCAACATCTGGTCAACCATGACCTGTTAGTTCATTTTGCCTAGCATTCGGTCACCCTTAACCTGCTAGGACTCGCTCACCAAGTGTCCGGTCAATCCCTTTGACCCACTTGGACTTTTCTCCTTGTGCCAAGTATCCGGTTAATCCCTTTGACCTACTTGGACTTTCCACCTCATGCCAAGTATCCGGTCAATCCCTTTGACCTATTTGGTCTTTCCAACACCAGATGTCCGATCAGTCTTGATCCATCTGGATTTTCTCGTGCATGACTTCACTCACCAGGACTTCTAACTGCCTAGCTTCACTCACTAGGTCTTTCACCTGACTTCACTCACCAGGATTTTCAATTGCCTAGCTTCACTCACTAGGTCTTTCACCTGGCTTCACTCGCCAGGATTTTCCTTCTGCCTAACTTCACTCACCAGGACTTTCAACTGCCTAGCTTCACTCACTAGGTCTTTCACTTGACTTCACTCATAAGGATTTCCATCTGCCTGGCTAGGGGTGTCAAAAATGAACCCGACCCGACGACCCAACCCGAGTCGACCCGAAAAAAATCGGGTTCGGGTTGAGCATTTTCGGGTTCGGGTCGGGTTCGGGTTGGAGGGTTGGAGAGTAAAAGAGTCTCGGGTTGGGTCGGGTTGGGTTCGGGTTGACCCGGGTTGACCCGGGTTGACTTAAATATAGGGGTCTGTAGGTTTTTTTGGGGTTAAATCAAATTTTATTTTAAAAATTTAGATGTTTTTATGTATATTAATATCATGTTTGTATGATAATGATGGAATATTGAGATAAAAGTGAAGAATTATAGGAAAAATAGTCCAAAAAAGTCGTTTTGAATCGGATTTTCGGGTTATATGGGTCGGGTTCGGGTTGATCGGGTTGGTCGGGTTTGGGTTCGGGTTGAGGTGTTTTGGGTTGAACTCGAGTTCGGGTCGGGTTTGGGTTGGGTTAAAAAAAAAAAAAACTCAACCCGACCCACCCGAATTGACACCCCTATGCCTGGCTTCACTCACCAAGACTTCTCATTGCCTAACTTCCCAGTTAGGACTTTCAACTGCCTAGCTTCACTCACTAGGTCTTTCACCTGGCTTCACTCACCAGGATTTCCATCTGCCTGGCTTCACTCACCAAGACTTCCCATTGCCTAACTTCCCAGTTAGGACTTTCCATTTGCCTGGCTTCACTCACTAGGACTTTCACCTAGCTTCACTCATTAGGATTTCCAGTCAAGTATCCATTCAACCTTGACCTATTTGACTCTCATTCACAATCTCACCACATGAACAATTGCACCTGCAATCTTCATGTGTTGTCTACATGTATTGTCAAACATCAAGACTCGAGCTTGACTCAATTCAAGCTGAGTCAACCAGGTCAACCTTGACCTAGGGATATTGCACCAACAAGGTGAACCCGTCAGGGATAGCTTCCGGAATCCGACCGCGATCGCGCTAGATTGGGTTCCTTCTTTCAGCTCGATTCCAACCGCGATCCAACGCTATCACGGCCGTGTTGGGCAACCGACCGTATTTCGGCGCCATCGCGTCCGGATTCTGGCACGATCACGTCTGGATTCCGACCGCCTACCTCCGGCCGCGATCGGAGGCAGTGGTCAGCGGTGACGGACAGGCGAGTGGCCAGCGGTGACGAGGCTCACCGCTTCATTACAGCGAGAAGAAAGAAGAAGAAAGAAAAAAAATACGAGAGAGAAAATATTATATTAAAAAAAATAAATTAATATGACATGGTTGTGAGTCATGGACGAGTCTGCATGCCGGTGTCATGTCATGGCTTGTCATCATGTTGGTTTCCAGCCAAAAAAAAGCAAGTTTGTGTGATTTTATATGAATCTTGTAAAAAATGACTGGAGTTCATAATTATATATATTGACTGTTATTAAATAAACTACCACAAAATATATATATATATATATATATATATATATATATATATGGTAGTTTATTTAATAACAGCCAATATATATAATTATGAACTCCAGTCATTTTTTACAAGATTCATATAAAACCACACAAACTTGCTTCTTTTTGGCTGGAAACCAACATGATGACAAGCCATGACATGACACCGGCTGATCGAAGTCCTTTGGACGTCGCAACAATGTCGCTGCAGCCATCGCAGATTGTTGGCGAGTCATCTTAGAACTCGTGATTCTGTTGAATGGAGGCACACCACTCGTTCAAAATGCTATTTTTAGGATGTGAAATTGAGTTTCGGGCGACGATGTCTCATGCACGATGCGGGTGTGGATTGTTGAGAGAGACGAAAGAAAAAGATGAAAAGGGAGTAGAGCGTGTTGAATCCAACTAGGAGGGTGCATTTCGTTAATTTAATATTAATTTTATATAATTTTTTAAATTATTTCTTAAATAAATTTGGTTAATTGAGTGTTAATCGAAATAATTAATTTTTAATTTCATTCAATTAATTCAGTTATAAGAATATTTGTAGGGATGTAAATAAATTAAATGATTCACGAATTATTCGGAGCTCGATTCGATAAAAAATTTGTTCGAGTTCGTTCGTTTATCTTATCGAGCCGAGCTCGAGCTTGATTTTGAGCTCGACAGTTTTATCGAGCCGAGCTCGAGTTTAAGGATATTCGGCTCGTGAGCTCGTGAACATATTCGTTATAGGCTCGCGAGTCAAAAAAATGAATCTTAAAACGAGCCTTAAACCGAGTCAACAAAGGAACTCTAAAACTACAAAAAAAACAAGCTCTAAAACGAGCCTTAAAATGAGCCAAAAACGAGCTCTAAAATGAGCTTTAAACGAGTCCGAAAACGAGCCCGAGGTCGCTTAACAAACTAGGCTCGTTAACTTTGATAATCGAGTTAATAACGAGCCGAGCTCGAACTGTTCGTGAGCTTGATAATTATAAAACGAGCCGAGCTCGAGCCTTGTGATAAAAGCTCGATTCGAGTTCGAGCCGAGCTCGAATATAACTTAAACGAGTCGAGCTCGAGCCTAATACTATTCGACTCGGTTCGACTCATTTACATCCCTAAATATTTGATTCGATTAACTAATATTAAATTAATTTTCCGATTAATTTATATACCGAATTAACTAAATATTCACCCTTTATTTAGCTTCTTTATTGCCGTATTTCTCGCATGTATGTTCTTCTCCCTTAATCTCCGGAGCTTTTAATTAATCCGTGCCACAAACATAGCAAAGGGAATGAACGGCATGAAGAAAAAGAGAGAAATTTTTTGCAAACATCCATAGATGGAAATCTTGTTGATCCAAATCCATTTTTTTTCTTCCTAATTCCTCCTAAACTCCTGCGCAAATCTGGAAATCAATCTTAAGCTCGGTTCTTGCTCATGCATCGGAAATGCACAAGGTGATGAAGGACGATGAACGTTTTATGAATCCAATGATGGACAATCACGGTGGTTCCAGCTGCAGGTTAAAAGCTCCTGCTAGCTTAAAAACCATTGTTTGATCTTCTTGGAAATCAAGCCTCCTCGATGGATAGAACTTTTCCTCCCAAAATGGATCGAGTTTATATGCAAAAGGTTGCCAATAATGATCTCCACAATTTCCAATCAGGCCTCGAAGATCCGACCGGTACCATCGGTAGAAGGGGATCAGATTGTGAATTATATTCAGACATTCTAAATTCTAGCTCGGGCGAAGGGACTATCTCTGAGGATAATTGGAGGACCTTAGGCCAACATGGTCAGGCTTATAATTACAATTGGCCGGAATCTGGGGCCTCGGAGAGCTCTCACTGTGGGAAGATGAAGTTTCTTTGCAGCTTTGGGGGCAAAATTTTCCCCCGGCCAGGTGATGCAAAACTGAGGTACGTCGGTGGTGAAACTCGAATTATTTCGGTCAGTAACAACATTACCTGGAAAGAATTCATGCAAAAAACTCTCGCCATATGCAAGCAACCTCATACCATCAAGTATCAGCTTCCCGGTGAAGAACTAGATGCTTTAATATCTGTTGCATCGGATGAAGACTTGCAGAATATGATGGAAGAGTACTGTGGGACTGAGAAATCAGATGGATCAAAACGACCTCGATTATTTCTGATATTAGTTAATGAAACCGAGATCCCTTCTTCTCTTGATTCACTAGTTTTGCACGGCGGCTCAGAGCATGGGTATGTTTCTGCTGTGAATAACATGCTAGAGCCGAGTCCTAGGAAGAACTCGAGAAGAAACAGCTTCCCTGGTGAGGTAGGCAGTCTTCTCGATGTTACTCCAATTGTACATAAAGAGTCTCCGTCGTGTCCTCAACTCGATCTGATTGACATACCGGATTTCATGAGTTGTCCTGCTCCTGAATTCTTTTTCAACTCCGGGCAGAAAACACCCATGCGATCGCCTCCTTTTTCGCCGAGAACGAATATCCAGCAAGACACCAGGTATCCTCAGAAGCACTCAGGTGAGGATCATATATTTGTAGGAGCTAAGTTTCGCAATAAGCCACCTCTTGGCATTCAGCTGCCAGTCATATCTCGTGCAGCCACGCCATTACAGAGTCCCAGACAGATAAAAAACTCATGTGATCCGCAGTTCACACACCATGAATCTAATCTTGCTTTTGATTCAAAAAGAGGGCATGGACAAGACAAAGACAATTTGTATCTAGTAACAAAATCAGATGCTTTAGTTGAGCCACTAATCACACTTGAATGTTCTGATTCGATTGTTCGAAATCAGGGTGAAAGGAAAATTTCTGATGCCTCAGAGAAAATTACGACATTCATTGATGCATCACCATATTCTAATCAGCTGGATATTCACTTTCAATCACAAGAATCTCAACGGGTAGAGCTATGTGGAAATTTGTTTGCTCATTACCGGACTCCAAATTACACAAATGAAGATAATAAGATTCATATGGACAGTCTGTATGAAAAACCAGAGATTACCACAAACAAAAGCATGATGCTTAGTCCCAATGGCTCACTAACTTATTCCAAAGAGTTTGAGACAATTGAAAGATCCTTTCACATGCCTTCGTCTTTTTTAACTTCTCAATCACACTGCGTTAAGTCTAATAATTCCTTAGAATCACTGCACTTAACCGATTCTATGAACTGTATAGAAAGCTCTGGTGCCGGAAATTCCAGTGGTGTAGTTTACATCCAATCGAGCGAACCTCTCTCTCATCTTCCACTCATAAAATCTCAGAATATCAAGACTAACCAAGAATTTGGAAGTTCAAATGATGTTGATCTGGACCAAGATTTACTCTCCCATAAGCTGTCTTTGCTACTGAACCCCCCTGCTATGGTTGGCCATCTTGATTGCATTCCTACCAGAGATGTTCTCTGCAGTAATAAGCAATTGAAAGAAGTAGGCAAAGAGTCTATGCTTGATAGCTTTCCAATAGAGGTAGTTGTTTCTGTTGAAGATGATGCAAGTTCTTGTATCATCCCAGTTTTAACGACAACAAATGTGCTTCGTGAGTCTGTCAAAGATATAGAAAATGACCATTCTTCAGGATTGCTGGAAATGGCTAATGTTGATATCTGTCCTCAAACTGAAAATGAGGTAGGTAAATTTCTTCTCAAGCTTATTTATTTAACTTGTTAACACTGTTACTCATGTTCAATATGGTGGCTTCACTATAATTATAGTACATGAAAGATGAAACGCGAGAATTGGATATCTCTATAAGCGATGCTGCATTGGCTGAATTAGAAGCTGGGATCTACGGTTTGCAGGTGAAACAATAAATGTTTTGATGTATTTTTATTCTCTGAATTTCTGAAATTCTTTTCGGTGAAAATTTATTCGGTTTAAAATAAGTTCAGCTCTGTTTGGACTAAGTTTTCTTTTTTTTGTAACACATATTATAGACAATAATAACTAAAATTTTCAACTTACTATCTTTATCTTTTAGTACAGTAAAAAAAACATACTGCTGAATTAACTAAAATGCAGTAAAATAAATGGAATTGCTTTTATATTATTCTGCTTGTCATCTTTTTATATATCTCAAGCAATTTGATTAATCAATTTTTTCCCTTGACTGATATCGGTATAGATCTCCATGGTTTCAGTTAGTAAAGACATTTTAGACTACTTTTTTTTATTCTCTTACAATTGCTTGAGTATTTTACTTAAAAATTTTATTTTAAGTTTGTCAGATCATTAAAAATGCCGACCTTGAGGAGCTACGTGAACTGGGATCTGGTACGTTTGGAACTGTTTATCATGGCAAGTGGCGAGGAACAGATGTTGCGATCAAGCGTATCAAAAAAAGTTGTTTCGAGGGGAGGTCGTCTGAGCAAGAAAATATGGTTTGTCTATAGCGAAATCCTTCATCTACTTTATAGAATGCTGGATAGAACCTAAAACCATTTCAGTTGTGCCTGAGGTTTTACAAATTTAAATCAACAAATAAAAATAAAAAATTGTAACAAGCTCTTGCTTCTGCAGGTTAAGGATTTCTGGAGGGAAGCAAAGATTCTTTCAAAACTTCAACATCCAAATGTAGTCGCTTTTTATGGGGTGGTTCCTGATGGTACTGGAGGAACATTGGCCACTGTCACGGAGTTCATGGTGAATGGATCACTCAGACATGCCCTACCGAGAAAGGATAGGTGAATTCACTATAATTTTTTCGTAATATCATTTTTATTTACATAGAAGTTGCTTGTTTATTCTAAGTCGAGCTTTTCACAGACCGCTTGATCATCGTAAAAAACTTATAATCACCATGGATGCTGCTTTTGGGATGGAATATCTACACTCAAGGAATATTGTCCATTTTGATCTCAAATGCGACAATTTGCTGGTGAATTTGAGAGATCCTCAACGGCCAGTATGCAAGGTTGGGCATGTCTATGAATGATACAATTAACTCAACTCTTACTTCCATGTCGTTGTAACTTATATATCATACTCAGCTGGATTGTGTCTTTAAAAATAAAATTGACATGTCTTTCGTCATGGTTGCTCAGCATGGATGGATTAACTTGTTAACAACTTGCTATATTAATTGGCATTCGTCTATGAATGATTCAAATATTTATTATTATTTGATATTTTTGTCATACAATCTATAAATTTTTGAATTTTCAATCATGTCTTCTTTAAGGTTGGAGATTTTGGCTTGTCGAGGATCAAAAGAAACACTTTAGTTTCCGGCGGCGTTCGAGGTACCCTTCCATGGATGGCACCTGAGTTGTTGAATGGATGCAGTAACAAGGTCTCAGAAAAGGTTAGATTTTTTTTTTTTTGTAGTACTACGGTGCTAACATTTACTAGCGACCATTGATTTGTCTCCTTATTGTGGTAATTTCTAGGTCGATGTTTTCTCATTTGGCATAGCAATGTGGGAAATTCTGACCGGTGAAGAACCCTACGCAAACATGCATTGTGGCGCTATCATCGGTAACTACCATTGTACTCTCACTTGTAATACTGGTCCATAATTATTTTCTTCATTAGAAAGACAAATTTATATGCACATTATGGACAATCTTCTACTTTCTGGTAATAAAATGGTTAACAATTTGAACAATGTGTTATGATATTGCAGGAGGAATTTTGAACGACAAGCTTCGCCCAACAATTCCTGAAAACTGCAATGCTGAATGGAAAACCCTAATGGAGGAATGTTGGGCATCTGACCCTGCATCACGACCATCGTTTACTCAGATAACTGACAGACTTCGGGCCATGTCTATCGCGTACCAACGAAAGGGACAGAGTTGAGCAAGGAATGAAAGAGGGATTAAGTTTGGTTGCTCGGTGTTCGGTGCTGGATGGAAAGGACTACGACTAAGATGACAACTTTGAAAGTATTTAAAGGATTAGTAAATGTGTGAATTCTTCTTCCTTCCATATCCCTGAGTCAAAAACATACCTCACAACTCAACTTTGACATTTACATAGTTAATTCGATGAAAATTTATAATTTTCCGATCATAAAACTATTAGATTTTAATACTTAAACTATTGTCAAGGTACGATCCATGTATACCATTTTTGTGTCCATGTATGATTCATACGTACTTCGGCTATTTTTTTTTTTTAAAAATTACGAGTAAAATTAGTATTTAATTCGATATAGCTTGTTTATGTTTTAAAGTAATATATAAAATAAAATTTTGAATACTAAATGTAGTTCATTAATATTTATTTTTTTAACTTTTTTATTTAAATACTTAAATTTTATAAATTGAATTTAAAAATTAAGAAAATAATATAATTTTTATGAATTAGATAAATATTTAATTAATTTATAAGAATAATAATGCTGTTACCTTGATAAAATGCAGATTCAACAAAATTTTAATAAATAAGTTTGGGCATAAACTTGTTCATACCCTTATTCGTTGCCATTTGGATAATTAAACATTGAATTTATAATCGCGATAATCAATTGTGAGAGCTTAGGGTTCCCATTTATTTTTTTCCGTAATGGTCAACTAAAGTTTCTTAATTTATCTCCTAAAGTCGTAGGGTGACCATATGGGTCTGCTGGTGTGACATTACTTGACCCAATCAATCAATTTTTTAAGAACTCCCACTTGTTGGCCTCAGGGCTAACTTAGTTAGCAAATACATAAGATAATGATGGTAGTAATTGGGGGTCGAAACTTAGTAAGGAATTTCATCACCTCTACAGACTCTCGGTCATGCACTGATCAATTTGGGTTCCTGCTGAACTCTCTTTCAATGGCATGAGATAATTACGAGGGGTCACTAATGTGATGGTACCATATTTGTTTTAGAACTCCCACTTATTGCCCCCATGGACTAGTGTAATTGGTGCTCAGGTGACAATCTTATTCGATTGGGCATGGGTCATTTCATGAGGGTTTCACTGTCCTAGAGTATGCCCTCCCTAATTTATGGGGTTGATAATACTAAATTATTAGGGATGAACGATATCATTTTTATTGAATTACAGCTCCCACTTATACTAACTTTTGAGTCATCCGGAGTATGCATGAAAAGGCATAAACTTCTTCTATTTAAAATTTTTCGACAATTCAAGGTATGATCCACTCGGCATGTCATCTAAATGAGTTAATCATGCCTGAGCTTCTTCTACTGATTTTTTTAGACAATTCACGTTAAGTTCCACTCGACATGTCACCTAAATGAGTCAATCATGCCTGAACCGTGTCTAATCCGGTCAACTCGTTTTATGACCTCTACATTTTGATGAGTCATATGTTTCTTCTATTATTTTTTTCCTAAACAATTCACACTAAGTTCAGCTCAACGAGTTACCTAAATGGGTTGATTATGTTGGTACAATATTCTTGGATCAAGGTTGATCAAATTGATTAAGTTTGAGTTAGCTCAAGCTTGAGTCGTGATATTTGGGTTTCGATGTTTGACAATATATGGAGATTGCAGGTGCAATCATTTGTTTGGGGAGATTGGTCAAGGATGACCAGATCGATATGAAGAAGAACTCAAGTAGGTCAAGGTTAACCGGATACTTGACTGTGAAAGTCCTAACTTGAAGTTAGGCAAGGAAAATTCTGGTGAGTGAAACCAGATGAAAGCCCTAGTGAGTGAAGTTAGACAGAAGTGAAAGTCCTGATGAGTGAAACCAAGCAGATAAAAAATCCTAGTGAGTAAAGTCAAGTGAAAGCCCTAGTGAGTGAAGCTAGGAAGAACTGAAAGTCTTGGTGAGTGAAGCTAGGCAGAAGGAAAATCTTGGAGAGTGAAGCCAGGTGAAAGCCCTAGTGCGTGAAGCTAGGCAGAAGTGAAGTCCTGGTGAGTGAAACTAGGTAGAAGGAAAATTCTGGTGAGTGGAGTCAGGTGAAAGCCCTAGTGAGTGAAGTTAGGTAGAAGTGAAAGTTCTGGTGTGTGAAGCCAGATAGAAGGAAAACCCTAGTGAGTGAAGCCAAGTGAAAGCCCTAATGAGTGAAGCTAGGGAGATGAAAGTCCTGGTGAGTGAAGCTAGGCAGATGAAAGTCCTGGTGAGTGAAGCCAGACAGTGGAAATCCAGATAGGTTAAGGATAACCAGACATCTACGATTAGAAGTCCAAGTGGGTCAAGGATGACCGGACACTTGGCACGACATGGTAAATCCAAATGGGTCAAGGATGACCAGAAATTTAGCACGAGAAAAGTCCAAGTGTGCCAAAATATTGACCGAACACTTGGTGAAGAAGTCACAGTAGGTCAAGAATGACCAGATGCTAGGCATGAGAGTCCCAACAAGTCACGGTTGACCGGATGTTGGGTTTGGGGAACCTTCGACTTGAGTTTAGCCAAGTCAAGGGTGGTCAATCGAATAACCGATCGATTGAACCATAGTCCAATCAATCAGCTGATTGATTGGAAGTGTGTTGCGAGTGGAGGCTGACCCAATCGATCGGTTGATCGATTGGGGAGCATTATCGCGAGCACAGAGAGGTCCCCAATCGATCAGCCAATCGATTGGGGCTGGAATTCTTGCGTGGACACGAGGAAATCTGAATCGATTGGTCAATCAATTTAGGACTTTCCAGTGAGAACACAGAGGTGCTTTGAATCGATCAGCCGATCAATTCAGCCTCCCCAATCGATCAGTCGATCAATTAGATATGACTGTTGTGCAAGATAAATCCAATGGCGAACGATTTCGTAGATCTTCTTCTCCAGGGCTCCCGATCTTCATGCGATTCTTCTCCACCGAGCTCAGAGACACACACTAGTTCTTGGAAGCTTAGAGAGGAGTGTTGTTGCACTTCCAAGCATCTCAAGAGGTGTATTCAGGCAAGAGGAAGATGAAGCTAGGGTTTATTGTGTAATCTCATAAGATTCCTATTTGTATTAGCTTCTTGGTTCTTACTTCTTGTATTTTATCTGTGTGAGCTTGTACGAGGCTTCTCCGCCTCCAGCTGCGACCGAGAAGGAGTGTTTTTATAGTGGATGAGTGAGTGAGGGTCAGATCCTTGAATTAGTCACCTTTTCTTGAGATGGATACCAAGTAAATCCTTTGTGTTAGCATTGGAGAGTTGCTTCTAATTTTATTCCGCTGCAAATCATCACGAAGCAAGCCAATGACGAACGCACGACGAGCTATTCACCCTCCCCGCCCCCTCTAGCTCCAATTGATCCTAACAAGTGGTATTAGAGCAAGGCGCTCTTCATCGGAATCATCGCCGGAAGGGCAAAAAGCTAGAGGGTGAAGAAGTTGAAGCAAATTCATTAACACAAGAGTGCCTCCACCATTTATAACTATAAGCTTCGATTCTTAGAAGTCAAGAATCGAAAACTTCTTCATGATGGAGATAAAACAATGGTTTGCTCTAATGGAAGACTTTGAGGCTCAAAGAGATTCAAAAGGAAAGCTCATCAAGAAAAATAAATGGAGCAAGGAGCAAATCCAAAGATGTTATGCCAATGACAAAGTGACCAAGCTTTTGGTCAACTTATTGTCTAGCAACATCTTGAGCAAAATTAGAGAATTTGCAGACGTCAAAGAGCAATGGAGCAAATTGACCAAAATCCATGAAGAACCCTCCATTGCACAAATACAAGAGAAATCCAAAGAGGACAACTCATTAGAGAAAGACTAAGAGGAAGAGGACTCCGAAGTTGAGAGATGCTCAACATCGGGAGAAGAAGAAGATCCATCCTCAAGAGAGCATGAAGATTAAAGGCAAAAGAGTATACTCCTTATTTAATGTGCATGAGGATTCAGAAGTTGAGAGATGCTCAACATCTGAGGATGAAGAGGAAGAAGCCTCCACCTCAAGAATTGAGGGAGAGCGTGGATCAACATTACCGGATCAAGTAGAAGTCCCTACATCCAGATCAAAAGAATTAAGTGTCATCCCTACAAGAAATGAAGGTATAGAAATTTCAATAGTAAATAATAAAGATTATATCATATGTCTTGAATGTAGGGAAAAAGGGCACTACAAGAGTAAGTATCCAAAATTGATCAAGAAAAAGGGTCAAGTGGCACCAAAGGCTAAGGAGAAGTCCAAGGAAACCACCCCCACGACAAAGAAGAGCAAGGAGTACATTTTGTGCTTCTCATGCAATCAAAAAGAACATTATAGGAGTCAATGTCCTAAGGGGAGGAAATCGATCAAAGTCAAAGGAGGAAGCACAAGTCAAAGGGGAGCTTCTAATAGCAAACCCAAGATAACATTTATCGATGCAATTCCTCTAAGTCATGATAAAAAAACATGCTAAATCTAATTTATATCATTTCAATATTATTTATCATAAAAATAGGAGACATGATAGAGTTAAGGAGAATTATGTTGCCTGTCATGCTAAAACCACTCAACCTAAGGCTAGAAAGATAGATAATAAATTAAGCAATAACTCTAAGGATTTTAGATATGCGCCTAAGAAAAATAAATCTCAAGGATTTAAAGAAAAGTCTAAGGTTGAGGAGTTATGGAGAGAAAATCAAGTCTTGAAATCAAGACTTGATAAATTAGAAAGGACCCTTAAGAAAATCACAAATGAAAATCAATAGTCCAAGAACAAAAACCTAGGTTTAGGACACAAGAGTCATCCAATGGTCATAGAGATTTGGGATACAAATCTAAGACTAAGAAGGATGTTCCTTCTTATCATAGAGTTTCATATAGCTATGGAACTAAACCTAGATCTAGTGGTCAAGTCAAAAATACAAGGAAGTTATCCCTAGGAGTATTTTTACAACGACAAATGTGACTAAGACTTTTAAGAAGTCTAAGAAAGTCACTAAAAAGGTCACAAGGGAAGCAATCCCTAGAGTTGACCTAGAGGAAGTGACCAAGGCTTATAACAAGTCTAGGAAGGTCATTAGGAAGATATCTAGGGAGGCTATCCCTAGTGAGTACTTAGAGAATCCAAGGAGTACCAATAGGTTTTGAGTTCCTAGAAGCATTTTCTCTACTTAAAGAGTGACAACTCTAATTGGAAGGGTGGCTAACCCAACCTTGATGAAATTGACACTTAGGAGCATTTTCAATATTTTTATTAACCTTTGAAAATGAAAAGGATTTATTGATTACTCTTTGAAAGAGTAAAATGTGCCAAAATTTGAGAATTTGGACTTAATTTTAATTGGCACAACTAGGAAGAAGTAAAAGAAATGTCAAGTTGGGTTTTAACATCTTCTTGAATAAGATGTGGGCAATCTAGGATCTATTTTAGGTTTAGCTAAGGATTAAGGATACTTAGATAGACTATTTAGGTATATTTTATTTATGCTAAAATGTCATGATTGTTTGCCCATCATATGTCATAATATCATATTTTGTATTCATGTTCATATTATGAAAACAAACAAAAATATCATGTCATGTCATACATATATCATATAACTATAGGAGATTTTCTTTGAAAATTATTTATTTTTAATGTATGCCATAAATCATCATGATTGATTTAAATTCCTTGTAATTAAGGACAATAACATTTACTAACAAGTGACATCCTAGGTGGATGATCGTAACTCTTAAAATGCCTAGATATATATGTATGAACCTTTAGTTAGGGAAAAACTAAGAACTACATCTCACAAAGAATTATAAGGTGACTTGTATGTATTTTAGTGCACATTAGATACAAGTGAGATGTTATGATGATGAACAAAACTCAAGATGTTGATTTAGTGCATCTACTTGAGTTTTGATTTCATTAAAACACATAGTTATTGTTGGGACCTTGACGTCCGCTAGAGAGGGGGTGAATAGATTCCTACAATTGTTAGTCACAGCGGAAACAAAAATACTAACAAACAAAAGGAAAGTTAACCCTAGAAAGCAATAAATAAGAAGCAAACCCAATGACACGTTGTTTAACGTGGTTTGGAGATGAAGTTCCTACTCCATGACTGCCCGTAAGGTGGGTGATCCCGATCCATCGATAGATGACTCCCTAGAAAACCTTCGGCTAGCTCGAGTAGCTCCTTGTGGGTGGAGAAACCTCGCCACAAACTTGCACAAGCTCTTGATCACTCAAGAAGACCTTGGAGACTCTAATAGGGGTTAACAACATCTATTTTCGTCAACCTCAATCAAGCTCCCAAGCCTTGGTTATATAGGTTATGGTTTGGAAAACTCCGCCTACCAATCGACTAGCGAAAGTGCTAATCGACTGTCCTATGTGAAATTCAACCGTTACAGCCTAACAACTTGATATCAATCAACTGGTAAAAGTACCAGCCGACTGCTGCACATTGGCCGAGCGAACAGAGAGCCTCTGCTCGCTCCCAGTCGATTGCACCAGTCGACTGATGAAAACACCAATCAACTGCTATAGTTGAGTGTTACAGCAAAACCCCCAAACCTATAATTTTATCCTAAGTACAATCTCTCATGCACTCATCCTCGCCTGATCAACCTAGACCTAGCCTTCTAGCCTCCTCTATCAGCCTCGCGTCCCTCAAATGTCTCCCATCCTTGACACCTTGCCTTTTGGAGTTTCCTTCGACCTTGTCCTTGTTGTCGGGTCTTCCTTTGCCAAGAGGCTCCTCACCTCCGGGACTTCAACCATTGCCAAGTCACACTTAGACTTATGTTGCCAAGACTACATGCTTGGACTTACATTGCCAAGACTCATCCTTGGACTTTCCTCCTTTGCCAAGATCACCTTTGGACTTTCCTTGTTGTACTTGTATCTTGCATACTCACAATGCATATCAAATACAAAAATAAATCTAACTTAAACTTTTGTCCAAACATCAAAATCTAGGGCACCCAGATTGCTCCAACAGTTATGTGTTTTTCCCATCATTGGGAAAGCTAATGTACAAGTCATGTGCATTGAACCTAAAGAACATGGTTGGATATTGGTTTTGAAAATCATTTTGAAATACTTTTGAAAAACCTTGGTGAAGGGTATCTTTTGATAGTAATCATCATTGTATAGTTAAACACAAATTTGGAAGAAACATTGGAGTTTTTACAAGTCTCCAATTTTGTGTCAATCTTTGAAAATAGAAGATATTTTTTTTAAAAAACTATTTTTCCATGATAGTATACACCCTAAATAATGTCTACAACAATTTCATGATTTTTTGAATGTTGTAGAATTTTTAAGGCATTTCTGAATTTCGCTGAAATTGAATTCAATAAATCAGAAACCTAATCGATCAGTCGATCGATTGGGAGGCCTCGATCGATAGTCGATCGATTGAGAAGGCATTTTTTGTGAACAGAGCATCGCGGAATCGATCAACCGATCGATTGACCCAGGCTGGATCGATCAGCCGATCGATTCAAGGGGAATTTCTGTGAACAGAAGCTCGCAGAATCGATCAGTGGATCGATTGAAGTGGTTTCAATCCATTGAGTCACAACTTCAATCGATTGGGAAGTCTAATTTTGGCTGGAAAAGCCTGATTTCAGCACTTCAGCCATTTTAAGTCCTATTAACTATTCCTAACCCCTTGAAATACATTTGTATACATTTAGGAGGAGTTTTCATAATGAAAACAAGTTTGGATTAGTTAAGAAAGACTAAGTTGAAGTTTAGGGTGAGTTTGATTTCAATATTGAATTTTGAACCTCAACATTTTAAGTTTTGAGTTTCCTAAATGTTTAGGAATTCCAAGTCATTATTGGTGCAATGACAGAAGTTTGTGTTAGAGTGTATACTAAAAGCCTAGCTTTTGTATAAACATTTATTTAGAAATAAAGAATCACAATGGTCAAATACCTACATTTATTTGTTATGTGTAGTTGTTCAATTAATTTATATTGTAGATAACATGGTGTGTGGTGTCACACACAGAAGATCATATTATTAGTTCTTTATAAATTATAAATAGTTGCTCACGACTAAGATGGAAAGGAACAAACCATTGAAATAATCATAGTGTAATTAGGTATTAGTTTATCTTAACTAATAAATTACACTAGTACACTCTAAGTGTATTGAGTAGGACCATTTTAGATAAGTTCTTTTTATACTAACTTGACAAAAGAACTAGACCTTAGTGTTGGTGCGGTTAGCACTAACGGTCTAACTCAGGTTTTGATAAATGACAAATCAGGTTAAGTTAGGTTTGTCGTGATCTAACACTCTGACCGAGTGTGCAGGATAAGTTCAGACAGGTCAACGGCCTGACCAGATGTCTGGCACGAAGTCCAAGCGGGTCGACGGGCTGACCGGATGCTTGGCGAGAAGTCCAGCTAGGTCGACACCGGATAGCTGGCGAGAAGTCCAAGTGGGTCGATGGGCTGACCGGACGCTTGGCGAGAAGTCCAGACAGGTCGAAGGGTTGACCGGACGTCTGACAGGTGAGTAAAGGTAAGTCACTGGAAGGGAGTGACTGTGAGGACGCGTTCCCGGAAAGGGAACATTAAGCGTCGATCCGGCTTAGATCCATTTCGGATATCTAAGTCGAGATCGTGACTAGATTCCGGTCTCGGAAAGACGGAATCTAAGTCATAACTTTTATGTTAAACTTATGAACTGTGCTAACACTCTATTTTGTAGGATATACATTATCTATTTGCCTCGGACTAACCTTGTTTTGCAGGAAAGGTGTTCCCTGGAAAAATGTGGTCCGGGCGCCCGGGAGACAAAATTTATCCAAACACGGCGTCGCCACGTGGAGCTCACTGGTTGGACCTGCCACGCTGCGAAGTTCCGACAACGTTGTTCTTTTAATTTCTTCTTCTGTCGGTATAGCTTTACTTTGTTTTTCATTAGCATTCCTGTATTAGTTTGTAATAGTTATCGAATTGCTAGTGAATTGTCCATTGAAAGCACCCTCGTGTGCGGGCCTTGGAGTAGGAGTCGACACAGGCTTCGAACCAAGTAAAATTGGTTTTGTGTTAGCATTGATTTTCTTTTCCGCTGTGCTTACTCTTATCGAAATTTTCATAACGATATTCACCCCCCTATCGAAACATCATGACCCAACAAGTGGTATCAGAGCGGGTACCGCTCTGATTTGGTGCAACCACCAATCAGACAAGGGGGTGACTTGTTTTTAATTTCTTTTTGGATTTCAGTTTTTCATAAAGATCCAAACTGGTATTATTACCTTTTTGGAAGTTTTTTTTCGTCGTAATTTAATCTAAATTGGTTCAACATCAATTTAGTTTTTTTTATTTAATTCTTCCCGCACTACTAATCCAAGACCAAGTCTTGGAACCTCTCTATATTTTTGTGTGCAAATTTAAAATGTCGCAGATCGAGGGCTTCAGCACAGTGCGACCTCCCCTTTTCAACGGGGATGATTTCCCGTACTAGAAGAAGCGAATGGAAGTGTATCTCAAGACAGACTTCGACCAGTGGATGAGCGTCACCAGACCCTACAAAATATAGGGGTGTCAAAAATGAACCCGACTCGATGACCCAACCCGAGTCGACCCGAAAAAAATCAGGTTCGGGTTGGGCATTTTCGGGTTTGGGTCGGGTTCAGGTTGGAGGGTTGGAGAGTAAAAAAGTTTCGAGTTGGTCGGGTCAGGTTCGAGTTGACCCGGGTTGACTTAAATATAGGGTTTTGTGAGTTTTTTGAGGTTAAATTAAATTTTATTTTAAAAATTTAGATGTTTTTATGTATATTAATATCATGTTTGTATGATAATGATGGAGCATTGAGATAAAAGTGAAGAATTATAGGGAAAATAGCCCAAAAAAGTTGTTTTGAATAGGATTTTCGGGTTATATGGGTCGGGTTCGGGTTGATCGGGTTGGTCGGGTTCAGGTTCGGGTTAAGGTGTTTTGGTTTGAACTCGGGTTCGGGTCGGGTTCGGGTCGGGTTTAGGTTGGGTTAAAAAAAATAAAAAAAAAAACTCAACCCGACCCAACCCGACCCACCCGAATTGACACCCCTAACAAAATACCAGTAAACAGTTCCGGGAATCTACTGGATCCAGAAGATTGGACAACATAACTAAAGAAGAAGGCATCAACAGAGAACAAGGCAATCAACACCTTACAGTGCGGATTGACTAGAGAGGAACTAAACCGGGTCGGACCACAAAAGAACGCCAAAGAACTGTGGGACAAACTGATCGAGCTGCACGAAGGAACGAGCGACGCTAGGGTAACAAAACGAGACTTGCTCTTAAATAGAATTTTTAACATAAAAAATGCAGGAGGGAGAAACGGGCAGCCAACTCCACGCAAGGATTAAAGACATTCACAACGGACTCCGCGCAATAGGGCACCAAATGGAGAACCGGGACTTAATAAGATATGCATGCCCTAAACGCCTTTCCACGCAACAGCTTGTGGGCATCTATCTTAGATGCCTACAAGATCTCTAAAAATTTATCTAAATTAAAATTAGATGAGCTTTTTTGTGAACTAGAACTGCATGAGCAAACTAACGCCGGGGTCGAGAAAGGTGTAGCTTTATTTGCAGGTTCCTCAAAAGAAAAGAAGAACAAGTCTGAACCGGAAGAAGACTCTGACCAGAACTCTGAAGATGAAGAACACCTGGTGAACCTGGTAAGGAAGATATTCACCAAGAGGAAACGAAGCTTCAGCAAGAAGGACCTTCAAAAGATCACTTCTCCAACCAAATCGAGGAGCGTGACGTGCTTCGGATGCAACAAGAAGGGCCACTATAAGAACGAGTGCCCGAGATTAAAGATCGACAAACCGAAGCCGACCAAAAAGAAGACCCTCAAAGCGAGTGGGACGACTCCTCCTCGGAAGAGTCGAAAGCAGAAGATCAAAAGCACCAGAGCCACCTCGCGCTGATGGCCCGCGAAGCAGAGTCGGAAGATGAATCGGAAGACGGGTCCGAACCCGAATCGAGCCACGAGTCCGTACTCGTTTCCGAAGGTTCCAAAGAGGTATTCCTAAACTTAAACCGGAATTTTTTTTTAAAATTATTTCGTGCTTAAATAATAAATTAGTTAAGTTAGAAAATAAAAATAAATTGCTCCTCGAGGAAAATCAAATCCTCAAGGAACAAGTTGTAAATAATGAACCAACTCAAGATCCAACACTTGAGGAGGAGAACTCATCATTAAAATTAGAAATTAATAATTTAAAAAATATGTTAGAAAAATTTACTACTAGATCAAAAAATTTAGACCTAATTCTAAATAATCAAAAAACATGTTATAACAAAACCGGACTCAGATATAAGTTGAACTCAAATAAAATGTTTAAATCATTAATAACCCAATACAAATCAACGAACAAAGCCTGGGTTCCGAAAGCATATTTGACCACGCAAATAGGAGCTAACCAATATTATATCCCTAAAGATAAAATATATTATATAAAGTCAAATAAACCAAATAAAAAACCAGAATACAAACCTGAACAAAAAAGTTTAAAATCTAAACATATTAAAACTCAACAAAATGTAAACTATCACCAAGTAAAATATAATTATAAAAGAAATAGATATAAACCGAGAACAAAATTAAATTAAAAGGCCATTAATTCAGGGGGAGGCTCCAGAATAGCTGGCACCTCCAAAACTAACCTATCCGACAGGGTAATTAGGATTAGTTACAAAGTGTTCAAATTTAATTTGAAAAATGGTACTGGTGATATTTTGGATGATAGTACATTAGGGAAGCTTAGTCTATGCATGTCTAGGAAGATATGGCTTCGACCTGGTGCATTTGGCTAAGTGGAACTGACCGAAACTACCCTTTATGGATCCTAACCAGTTAGACCAAGGTTTTGTAGTAAGTCTAGTGGATAGGACTATTTGGAAAACCTCGAAGGCATGGTTACTTTAATAATGTCCGAGTGACTCACCATACCCCAGAAGTTTATCCATAGAATGTCTATCTGTTGAACCCAAATCTAAACCTGAATCTAACACAAGTTAAAAACAAATTCTATAATTGAATATAACTCATCTCACAAAATTATAGGATTCCTTGATTGATAATTTAGATCGGGTGAGATGAATAAGGAAATAAAATATTTTTTAAAATTAAATTAAAATTTGAATTAATTTAAATTTCAAATTAAATTAAAATTTGAATTGAATTAAATTGCTGTTTAAATTAAACTAAATTTTGAATTAAATTAATTAAATGTTTACTTAATTTCGAACTAAATTAATTTTAAAAAAAAAACTATCTTAAAAATCGTCTTAAAAAAAACTATTTTAAAAATTATGAAAAAATAAAAAAACATTAAATCATTTTGAAAAATTCTTTTAAATATTATTTTTCACTTTAATAAAATTTTGTTAACTTAAAAAAAATTAATAATAATAAATTATTTTCACTTTAAAAATTATTATTTAGACTTTAAACTTATTTTTAATCCTAAAACATTATTTTAAACTTAAAATTACTTTTAAACTTATCTTAATTTAACTGAAAATTAAAACTTAATATTGAAATTACAATTAAAATTAAAAATTTTTAACTTAAACTTAAATTGACCACTAATATTAATTTAAATCTAAAATCAAAACTGAATCAAACGTATGTTAATTGCCATGAAACATATTATAAAAATTAGTTTAAATTCCTTTTAAACACTGTTTTAGAAATCCCGTTAGAAATCCTTAAAAAAAATTTAATAATAATAATAATAAATCTTTTAAATTCATTTAAGACTTAGACACCTATCTTAAAAACTTAAATTCCATTAACTTAAACTTTAAACCTAATTATGTATAACTTAATTGTTTATGTCTCACTTTAGTTGAAAATCAAAATTGACTTGAATTAAACCTTACTTAACTGTGTTTAATAACTTTAACTTCATGCTAACTTCAAACTAAATTAATCCTACTTAAAAGGAAGTAAATAAAAATAATAATAATTATAACTAACACTTTCATTGACCAACTCAATCAATTAATACGAAATTTAAATTATTTCACTAAGTATTAAATTACTAAATCAATTAAAAACTAATCAATAAATTATTAACTGTTAGAATTAATAAAATCTTATCTTATTTAACCTTAAACTAAAGTTAAGCACCTGAATCTAAAATTAACTATTGATTAATCAAACTCAAATAAATAATTATACCAAGGATACAGAGATAATTATGTGTTACTAAATCCCCTAGAACACTCAGGTAGAAAAATGTGTTAGAGTTTTAAAATTTAACACACTCAAACCTTAGCAATAAATTAAGGGAGAGTAATAAAGGAGTATCAAATTCAGGGAGAGGTTTATTTTTTAATCTCCTTAAGTGTTATTTTTTTCTCTTTAAAATCTCTTTAGAAAATTCTACCTCAATTTATTTAAAAAAAAAATTCTTAGCAAATATTTTCAAAAGCTTTATTTCAAATGTCAGGTTTAGGGGAGGATTAAATCAACTTATTTTCATACTTAGTACCAAAATTATTTTCTCCACATTAAACATAATATCTTTTCTAATATTTTTTCGGTATTCAAATTAGTTTTTGGTTTCAAATTTAAAGTTTTTACAAACTTAATAAGTCTTGAAAAGAAAAGTTTTCAAGCTTAATTTTTTTGAAATCTTATGTTTCAAATATTTTTAAAACTAGCTTTTATAAAACTAAATTCTTCAATTAGATTTTATAAACTAAGATTTTTTCAAACTTAGTTTCAATCAGTTTTAAAAAGTAAATATTTGTTAAAACTCAGCTTTGAAATCGTTTTCAAATTTGAAAAAATGTTGTTTGAAAAATCTAGTTTTGAAAACTCAGCCTTACAATTTTAATTTTCAAAACTTATGTTTGAAAAAATACTTCAAAATTGAAACATATTTTGAAAAGTTACCTTGATCCTAAAATTTGACACTT
The DNA here is from genome assembly GCF_018446385.1 of Zingiber officinale. Classification (NCBI taxonomy): domain Eukaryota; kingdom Viridiplantae; phylum Streptophyta; class Magnoliopsida; order Zingiberales; family Zingiberaceae; genus Zingiber; species Zingiber officinale. Next base: position 166,728,107 of record NC_055988.1, read on the forward strand.
ATACACTTATATTAGAAAATTAGCTTTTCAAATTTTTTCTCTTTTAAGTTTGCAAAGTGAAAATTAAATTAATTTTGTAAATGATCCTTAAAAATTGGTCACTCTTTCAAAACTTAGCTACTTTCCAAAAGCTAAAGCTAATAATTTAAACAACCCCAAGTTTACTAGACATCATTCCTTACATTTTTTTATGTATACTGTATTTTTAAATGTTTAAATTATATCCTTGTTTGATGAATGCCAAAGGGGGAGGGATGGGTGGTTAAGTTAGAGAAACAAAATGTCATATTTTAAAAAACTAACTTAAACCTTATAAATCATGCTGGTCTTTTTTTTACTAGCATATTTTTCACTAACTTAACCAGGTTGTCATTCCATCAAAAAGGGAGAGATTATTGGTGCGGTTAGCAGTAACGATCTAACTCAGGTTTTGATGAATGACAAATCAGGTTAAGTTAGGTTTATCGTAATTTAACACTCTGACCGAGTGTGCAGGATAAGTCCAGACAAGTCGACGGGCTGACCGGATGTCTGGCACGAAGTCCAAGCGGGTCGACGGGCTGACCGGACGTTTGGCGAGAAGTCCAGACTGGTCGAAGGGCTGACCGGACGTCTGGCAGGTGAGTAAAGGTAAGTCACTGGAAGGGAGTGACTGTGAGGACGCGTTCCTAGGAAGGGTGTTGGTTGCTACTCGGAAAACCTAGAGGTTCCACTGTACAAAAATTTTGTACAAAGGTCTGAACCTTTTCCTAGCTACCATGTGTTCTTTTAAATTAAATTTTGGATCGCCTGCGGAACTTAACACGTTTGATCCAAAACTTAATCTATTCGTTCTTTTAGGTTTTGACTTGGGTCTCCTGCGGAACTTAACACGTTCGACCCAAATCACCTTAAGTTATTAATTCCATTAAATATTAATTTCCATAATTAGTTCCCAGTACTGACGTGGCGAGGCACATGGCCTTCTTGGATATGGGAGCAACCACCACCGACTAGACAAAACCTTTTATAGAAAGCTAATATTTAATTTTCTAAAATAACTTTAGGTTAACCGAAAAGAACAATCAAATCACAAGGAAAAATAAAATAAAAGAACACAACATTGAAAAACATATTCGAAATACTAAAATCGTAAGCCTCTTGTATTTGGTATTATTTCCATAAATAACTAGCATGATGCGGAAAAGGAAAAACTACTAGTTATACCTTCTAGAAAGACTTCTTGATCTTCTACCGTATTCCTCTTCTAACCTCGGACGTTGTGTGGGCAACGATCTTCCGAGATGAGAACCACCAAGCACCTTCTTCTTCCTTACAAGTTTCGGCCATCAAAACTTTTCCTAGGATGAAGAGGTTCGGCCACCACCACCATGCTCCAAGGGATGTTAGAAAAGAGACTTCTTTTCTCTCCTTCTTCTCCTTCTTATATCCGGCCACCAAAGCTATCTCCACCATGAGAAGGTTTCGACCACACAAAGGAGAGGAGAGGAAAGAAAGGGCCGGCCACACCCAAGGAGAAAAGAGAGGAAAAATAGAATAGAGTCGTTCGCCTTGAAGCCTCCTCTACCCCCTCTTTTATAATCCTTGGTCTTGGCAAACAAGGAAAATTTAATAAAAACTTCCTTAATTCTTTTGTCAATGAAAAGGAAAATTTATTTAATTAAAACAATTTTTTCTTTTCAAATTTCAATGGCCGGCCACAACAATAAACTTCCAAGCAAATAAAATTTTAAACACCAATTAAAACTTCCTTATTTGCTTCCAGAAATTTATAAAATTTCTCCAATAATTTTATCCCTTCATGATTGGTTTATAAAAAGGAAATTTAATAAATTAAAATCTTTCTTTTAAACATGTGGATAAAAAGAAAGTTATCTCTAAAAATTAAAATCTCTTTTAATCTACAAATAAGGAAAGATATCAAATCTTTTCTTAATCTTTTGTAGAAACTTATAAAAGAGAATATTTAATTTTAAACTCTCTTTTAAATCATGAACATGGTTAAAAAGGAAAGTTTTCTTAAAATTTAAAATCCTCCTTTAATCAACAAATAAGGAAAAATTTCAAATTTTAAACTCTCTTTTAAACATGTAGATGATTTACAAATAAGAAAAATTTTTACCAAAAATTAAAACCATCCTTTTAAACTACAAATAAGGAAAGAGATTAATCTCTTCTCTTAATCTTTTGTAGAAAGTTATAAAAGGAAATTTTTAATTTTTAAACTCTCTTTTAAAATCATGATATCCACATAAGAAATAATTTTAATAAAAATCCTTTAATACTAGTGGCCGGCCACCTAAGCTTGGGACCCAAGCTTTGGCCGGCCACCTACATGACTCATCCACTTGATCTTGGCCGGCCCTAGCTTGGGTTCCAAGCTAGCTTGGCCGGCCCCATTGGATGGGTAAGAAGGTGGGTATGCGGTGGGTATAAATCTCTATATGCTAGAGGCTACGATAGGGACCGAGAGGAGGAATTGGTTTTGGTCTCCCGATGAAATTAAGCATCCCGTGTTCGCCCCGAACACACAACTTAATTTCATCAATAATAATTCATTCCACTAAAGAACTATTATTGAACTACCGCACCAAATCCCAAATTACATTTTGGGCTTCTTCTTATTATGAGTGTGTTAGTCTCCCTGTGTTTAAGATAACAAATGCCCACTAATTAAGTAAGTTACTGACAACTCACTTAATTAATATCTAGCTCCAAAAGTAGTACCACTCAACTTCATCGTCATGTCGGACTAAGTCCACCTGCAGGGTTTAACATGACAATCCTTATGAGCTCCTATTGGGGACATTCTCAACCTAGATCACTAGGACACAATTTCCTTCTATAATCAACAACACACACTATAAGTGATATCATTTCCCAACTTATCGGGTTTATTGATTTATCGAACTAAATCTCACCCATTGATAAATTAAAGAAATAAATATCAAATATATGTGCTTGTTATTATATTAGGATTAAGATCACACACTTCCATAATAACTGAGGTCTTTGTTCCTTCATAAAGTCAGTATAAAAGGAACGACTTCAAATGGTCCTACTCAATACACTCTAAGTGTACTAGTGTAATTATATAGTTAAGATAAACTAATACCTAATTACACTACGACCTTCCAATGGTTTGTTCCTTTCCATCTTGGTCGTGAGCTACTGTTTATAATTTATAAGGAACCGATAACATGATCTTCTGTGTGTGACACCACACACCATGTTATCTACAATATAAATTAATTGAACAACTACATGTAGACATTTGACCAATGTGATTCTTATTTCTAGATAAATGTTTATACCAAAAGCTAGGCTGACCGGACGTTTGGCGAGAAGTCCAGACCGGTCGAAGGGCTGACCGGACGTCTGGCAGGTGAGTGACTGTGAGGACACGTTCCTAGGAAGGGAACATTAGGCGTCGATCCGGCTTAGATCCATTTCGGATATCTAAGTCGAGATCGTGACTAGATTCCGGTCTCGGAAAGACGAAATCTAAGTCATAACTTTTATGTTAAACTTATGAACTGTGCTAACACTCTGTTTTGTAGGATATACATTATCTATTTGCCTCGTACTAACCTTGTTTTGTAGGAAAGGTGTTCCCTGGAAAAAGGTGGTACAGGCGCCTGGAGGGGATCCGGGCGCCCGGGAGACAAAATTTATCCAAACGCGGTGTCGCCACATGGAGCTCACTAGTTGGACCTGCCACGTCTCACCAGGGCGCCCGGAAGGGATCCGGGGTACCCCGAGCTTCATATAAAAGAAGGGGCAGAGGCAGAGCTTCAACAACAACTCAGAATCTGCTTTCCTACATTCCTGCAATGCTGCGAAGTTCCAACAACGCTTTTCTTTTAATTTCTTCTTCTGTCGGTATAGCTTTACTTTGTTTTTCATTAGCATTCCTGTATTAGTTTGTAATAGTTATCGAATTGCTAGTGAATTGCCCATCGAAAGCACCCTCATGTGTGGGCCTTGGAGTAAGAGTCGACACAGGCTCTGAACCAAGTAAAATTGATTCTGTGTTAGTATTGATTTTCTTTTCCGCTGCGCTTACTCTTATCAAAATTTTCGTAATCGATATTCACCCCCCCTCTATCGAAACATCACAATCCAACACTTAGTTATTATGGAAGTGTGTGCTCTTAATCCTAATATAATAACAAACACATATATTTAGTATTTATTTCTTTGACTTATTAATGGGTGAGATTTAGCTCGATAAATCAATAAGCCCGATAAGTTGGGAAATGATATTACTTATAGTGTGTGTTGTTGATTATAGAAGGAAACTGTGTCCTAGTAATCTAGGTTGAGAATGCCCCCAAGAGGAGCTCATAAGGATTTTCATGTTAAACCCTGCAGGTGGACTTAGTCCGACATGACGATGAGGTTGAGTGGTACTACTCTTGGACTAAGATATTAATTAAGTGAGTTGTCAGCAACTCATTTAATTAGTGGACATTCGATATCTTAAACACAGGGAGACTAACACACTCATAATAAGAAGGAGCCCAAAATGTAATTTCGGATTGGTGCGGTAGTTCAATAATAATTCTTTAGTGGTATGAATTATTATTGATGAAGTTAAGTTGTGTGTTCGAGGCGAACACGGGAAGCTTAATTTCATCGGGAGACCAAAATCAATTCCTCCTCTCAGTCCCTATCGTAGCCTCTTGTATATAGAGAATTATACCCACTTATACCCACCTTTCTACCCACCTTAAGGTGGCCGGTCAAGCTAGCTTGGAGCCCAAGCTAGGGTCGGCCAAAGCTAATGGTGGAGCCAATTTTAGGTGGTCGGCCAAAGCTTGGGTCCCAAGCTTAGGTGACCGACCACTAGAAAATAAAAAGGGATTTTTATTAAAATTATTTCTTATGTGGATATCATGGTTTTAAAAAAGAGTTTGAAATTTAAATCTTTCATTTTATAGCTTTCTACAAAAGATTAAGAAAAGATTTGAAATCTTTCCTTATTTGTAGATTGAAAGGTGGATTTTAATTTTAAGAAAACTTTCCTTTTTTAACCATGTTCATAATTTAAAAGAGAGTTTAAAAATTATATATTTCTTTTATAAGTTTCTACAAAAGATTAAGAAAAGATTTGATATCTTTCCTTATTTGTAGATTGAAAGGAGATTTTAATTTTTAGAGATAACTTTACTTTTTGGAAATCATTCACATGTTTAAAAGAAAGATTTTAATTTATAAAATTTCCTTTTTACAAACCACCATGAAGGGAAAATTATTGGAGAAATTTTTATAAATTTCCAGAAACAAATTAGGAAGTTTTAATTCTTGTGTTAATTAAAACTCTCCTTGTTTTGTTTTTAAAAAGTGGTCGGCCATTACAATTGAGAAGAGAAAATTGTTTTTAATTAAATAAAATTTTCTTTTTCATGGCAAAAGAATTAAGGAAGTTTTTATTTAAATTTCTTATTTACCAAGACCAAAGATTATAAAAGAGGAGGTAGAGGTGCCTTCATGGCTAACGACTCTATTCTATTTTCTTCCTCTCTTTTCCTCCTTGGTGTGGCCGGCCCTAGGGTCTCTTCTCCTTCTCTTCTCTTCCTCCTTTGTGGCCGGTGGCATCAACACAAGAGAAGTCCATGGTGGCTGGTTCTAGCTAGGAGAAGAAGGAGAGAAAGGAGACTTTGTTTCTAGCATCCCTTGGAGCTTGGTGGTGGTGGCCGAACCTCACATCTCTTAGAGTTTATGTGGTGGCCGAATCTTGCTTGGAGAAGAAGGTGGCTTAGGTGGATTCTCATCTCGGTATATCATTGCCCACACAACGTCCAGGATAAGAAGAGGAATACGGTAGAAGATCAAGAGGTTATTTGCTAACAAAGAAAGGTATAACTAGTAATTATTTTCTGCATCATACTAGTTGTCTTTGTATAGTTATTTTTGGAAATACCAAACACAAGAGGCATACGATTTTAGAGTTTTTGGATTTGTTTCGAATTTGTGTTTCTTTTGTTTTATTTTTCAAATTTGTGATTCGATTGTTCTTTTTGGTTAACCTAGAGTTATTTAAGGAAATTAAATATTAGTTTTCCTTAAAAGGCTTTGTCTAGGTGGTGGTGGATGCTCTCATACCCAAGAAGGCCATGTGCCTCGCCATGCAGTCCTGGAATCCAATTTTAAAAATTAATATTTAATGGAATTAATAACATAGGTGGATTTGGATCAATAGTGTTAAGTTCCGCTTGCGATCCAAATCTAAACCATCAAGAACAGATAAGTAAAATTTGGAATCAATGATGTTAAGTTCCGTCTGCGATTCCTAATTTAACTTCTAAAGAACACAATATGTTATTTAAGGAAAGGTTCGACACTTGTACAAAATTTTTGTACAGTGGAACCGGTACGATTTTCCTAAGACTAACCAACAATTTGAACCATGTCTTTAGGGGGAGCTACTCTTTAAAGATATGAAAATTTATTTTCAAAAATCATGGAAGGTGGTTAAGCCTTCGTTTTGAAGAATGTTGAAGGTTGAGCATTGGGAAATGATAGAAGATTGGATATCTTCATTGTTGAAAAGAAGTAATTCTTGAGGGTGAGCATTTGATACAATGGGTATGAGACCTTCATTGGTGAAATGATGAATGCTCTAGGATGAGCATTGTGAAGTGGATCTTTGCTCAAGAGTGAGCATTGAAGACAATGAAGGGTATGTGACCTTCATTGTGGTGTTGTTAACAATGAGAGTTGTGAACAACGTGTAGATAACTCTCATGGAGAAGAATTTTTGATGTGTGTCAACGGGGGAGAATGTAGGGTTAAGTTAGGCCTTCATCCCAAAGAGAGAGTTTGCCCTCTAGGAAAGGAAGAGAATGAAGGAAATCCTCATTCATGCTTTGGCATGAAAGAAAGTTGAGGCTATAAGATTAGCTTAACTTAAAGGTATTGTCAAAAATAAAAAAAAGGGAAATTATTGGTGCAATATCCCTTGGTCAAAGTTGACCAAGTTGACTAAGCTTGAGTTGGCTAAAGCTTGAGTCGTGATGTTTGAGTTTCGATGTTTGACAATATATGAAAATTGTAGGTGTAATCATCCGTTAGGGGAGATTGGTCAAGGATGACCAGATCGATATGAAGAAGAAGTCAAGTTAGGTCAAGGTTGACAGGATACTTGACTGTGAAAGCCCTAACTGGAGGTTAGGCAAGGAAAACCTGATGAGTGAATCTAAGTGAAAGCTCTCGTGAGTGAAGCTAGGTAAAAGTGAAAATCCTGGTGAGTGAAGTCAAGCAGACGAAAAATCCTGGTGAGTGAAGCCAGGTGAAAGCCCTAGTGAGTGAAGTTAGGTAGAAGTGAAAGCCATGGTGAGTGAAGCCAGGCAAAAGGAAAATTCTGATGAGTGCAGCCAAGTGAAAGCCCTAGTGAGTGAAGCTAGGCAGAAGTGAAAATCCTGGTGAGTGAAGTCAGGCAGAAGGAAAATCCTGGTGAGTGAAGTCAGGTGAAAGCCCTAGTGAGTGAAGCTAAGTAGAAGTGAAAGTCCTGGTGAGTGAAGTCAGACAGAAGAAAAATCCTGGTGAGTGAAGCCAGGTGAAAGCTCTAGTGAATAAAGCTAGGCAGATAAAAGTCCTGGTGAGTGAAGCCAGGCAGTGGAAATCTAGATGGGTCAAGGATGACCGGACATCTGGTGATTGGAACTTCAAGTGGGTCAAGGATGACCGGACACTTGGCATGAAACGATAAGTCCAAATGGGTTAAGGTTGACCGGGCATTTGGTACGAGAAAGGTCCAAGTGGATCAAAGTATTAATTGAACACTTGGTGACAAGTCCCAGCAGGTTAAGATTGACCAGATGCTAAGCACGAGAGTCCCAACATGTCGCGGTTGACCGGATGTTGGGTTTAGAGAACCTTGGACTTGAGTTTAGCCAAGTCAAGGGTGGTTAATCGATTAACCGATCGATTGAACCATAGTCTAATCGATCAACCGATCGATTGGAAGTGTACCGCGAGTGGAGGCTGGCCCAATTGATCGATCGATTGGGGAGCATTATCGCGAGCACAGAGAGGTCCCCAATCAATTAGCAGATCGATTGGGCACCTCCAATTGATCAGTAGATCGATTGGGCACTGCCAATCGATCAACCGATCAATTGGGGATGGAATTCTCGCGCGGACGCGAGGAAACCTGAATCGATTAGTCAATCGATTCAGGGCTTTCCAGTGAGAGCACAGAGGCGGTCTGAATCGATCAGCCGATCGATTCAACCTCCCTTATCAATCAATCGATCGATTGGATATGACCGTTGTGTAGGATAAAGCCGATGACGAGCAATTTCTTCGCAGATCTTCTCATCTAGCACTCCCGATCTTCACGCGATTCTTCTCCACCGAGCTCAGCGACACACACCAGTTTTTGGAAGCTTAGAGAGGAGTGTTGTTGCACTTCCAAGTATCTCAATAGGTGTATTCAGGTAAGAAGAAGAGGAAGTTAGGATTTATTGTGTAATCTCATAAGATTCCTTTTTGTATTAGCTTCTTGGTTCTTTCTTCTTGTATTTTGTCTGTGTGAGCTTGTACGAGGCTTCTCTGCCTCTGGCTATGATCGAGAAGGAGTGTTTTTATAGTGGATGAGTGAGTGAGGGTCGGATCCTTGGATTAGTCATCTTTTCTTGAGGTAAATACCAAGTAACTCCTTTATGTTAGCATTGGAGAGTTGCTTCTAGTTTTATTCCACTGTAAATCATTATGAAGCAAGCCAACGATGAGCGCACAACAAGCTATTCACCCTCCCCCCTCCTCTCTAGCTCCAATCGACCCTAACAGATCATGCCTGAACCATGTCTAGTCCGGTTGATTCTTTTTGTCACCTCTACATTTTGATGAGTTATATGCTTCTTCTATTATTTTTCCTAGGGGTGTAATCGAACTGAGTCGAGCCAAACTCTTAAATATTTGAGTTTGGTTCGTTTATAATCGAGCCGAGCTCGAGTTTTATTTAACGAATATATTCATGGCTCACGAGTTAATTCGAGCTTTTTATCGAACTTAAATGAGTTTAATAAATATAAATTATAAATTTAAATATTCATACAAACTAAATTATATATTTAGATAAAATTATAATATTTTATTAAAATTTATAATTTTATTCTAATAAATAAATTTAATAGATTTGTCTATATTTTTTATAAATAATGAAAAATCTATAAATTCAATATCAAAACTATTATTTTTTTATTTAAAAGTTATTCATGAGCTTACTAACGAACATGTTTATGAGCTAACGAATGAGTATTGTGAAATTTAAACTTGATTTGTTTATCTTAACGAGCTTCATTAAACGAGATCAAATGAGTTTTTATCGAATTGAATTTCGAATAATTCATGAGCATCTTGGTTCATTTACGCTCCTAGTTTTTCCTAAAAAAGGTAGATCCGCTACCTTAGCGGCCTCCTAGTGCCGATCTCACGGATATAGAGGGAGGTACATGCAGGTACACAGGTCATAGACGCATAGTGAGGTAAACTCCAGGTCGTCAGTTCTTAAGAAACAATCTCTGACCATTACACCAGAGATATCATGTGCCCATTGTCTACGCTACACCCTGAGGGCTAGTTTTTCCTAAACAATTGACACTAAGTTTAGCTCGGTGCATCATCTAAATGGCCCGATCATGCTTAGGTCGTGTCTAGTCCGGTCGATTCATTTTGTCACATTTGTATTTTGATGAGTAAATTGCTTCTCCCCCGTCCCCCCCCCCAAAAAAAAAAAAAAAACTCTTTTGTCTCCCTTTGAAATGACCTTTCTGTTGGGACCGAAAAGTAGCTAGAGGGGGGATTGAATAACTCGTCGCGTGCTAGGTGCTCGTCGTTGCTTGTTTCTTCAAAGATGCGCAGTGGAAATACAAGAAACAAACCACACAACGCTAACAAGGTTGGTTTACTTGGTATCCACCTTACAAGAGGTGACTAGTCCAAGGATCCACACCTACTCACGCACCCTCCACTAAGAAAACCCTCCTTTTCGGTAACTACCGAAGGCGGAGAAGCCCTACAAGTTCACACTACAAGAGGAAGGGGAAAGAATACAAAATACAAGCACAAAGCTTACAATGAGTACAAGAAAACCCTAACCCTAGCTTTCTTCCTCTTGCAATAGATCCGCCTCTTGACTTGGAAGAACCTCCAAGAACTTCAAGCGGCGTGAGAGCTCGTGTGAGTCGCCGTGAAGATCCGACCTGCGCCGTGGAAGATCTGCAGGAAATGACGTCACGCTGCGCTATCCGGCGTTGATCCCGATCGATCGATTCCCATCGATCGGGAGGCTTTGATCGATCCACGGACGATCCAGCGCGCTCGATCGACCTGATCGATCGATCCGGTGGATCCAGGCTTATCGCGCGTAGCAGCCCCAATCGATCCACCGATCACTGACCTAGATCGATCGGAGGATCGGATCGATCCACCGGATCGATCGGCCGATCACGATCAGATCGCCGATCGATCCATCGACGATCGGATCAATCGGCCGATCAATCAAATCGCTAGATCAATCGGTGCCAATTGGCGCAGGCCGGATCGCAATCTCCGATCTTAGTTTTTGCCCAAACCAAGTCCAAAGCCCCTAAACCAACATCTAGTCAACCATGACTTGTGGGTACATAAGGCCTAGCATCGGTCACCCTTGACCAACTAGACTCTCTCACCAAGTGTCCGTCAACTTTGACCCACTTGGACTTTTCTCTTCTTGCAAGTATCCGGTCAATCCTCTCACCTACTTGGACTTTTTCTTCCTCGCGCCAAGTATCCGGCCACCTTGACCTATTGGACTTTCACCAGATGTCCGGTCAATCTTGAGTCATCTGATTTCTCCGTGCCTGGTTTCACTCACCGGGACTTCAATCCTAGTTTCCTCATTAGGACTTCTTTGCCTCGGCTTCACTCACGGGTCTTCACCTAGCTTCACTCACTGATTTTCACCGACTTCACTCACTCTTCTGCCTGGCTTCACTCACCAGGACTTTCACCTAGCTTCACTTACTAGGATTTTCCTCACTGCCTAGCTTCACTCACTAGGTCTTTCCTTCTGCCTAACACCCCAGTTAGGACTTCCCAGTCAAGTATCCGGTCATCCTTGACCTACTTGACTCTTCTTCAATCAACCTTGCATTGTCAAACATCGAAACTCAAACCAAGACTCAAGCTTGGTCAACCAGGTCAACCTTGACCTGAGGGATGTTGCACCAACACTTTCTACCCCTCTTTACTTGTATTTTTTTCCAAATTTTATTTAATTTTTATTTATTTTTCTTTTTTAATCAATTTTGTTTATTATTTTTATATCAATTTTTTTTATTTTATATAATTTTTAACCTTTGTCACTCATTATATGACACATGTTTATTTGTGGTACGAAGTAATAGGTACACCTTCAAATGCGTCGGAGCAAAATTTAAAGGCAATATTGATTAAAAATTTTATTTTTTATATATTTTAGTGTGTTTTTTTTATGTGTATTATTACGTGTCCTCAGGAGAAGCAGATCTTCTTATCCACAAAAAAGTGGACCAAGGGATAGACCATTCTTAATTGTGATCGGATCTTGACCACGATCTGGCCGCAATTAATTGCGATACCTTTTTAGATTGACTGTCCCATCTAAATTATAGTTTGGATCAGAGCGAGCGGCTGGAGGCCGCCTGAAAGCCGCCACTGCTCGATGCCCAGCAGCCTAGCCACTTGCCCACCTCCAGCGGCTTTCAGGCGGCCTTCGGCGACCCGCTCCGATCCAGACTATAACATGGAGAGGATGGTGAACCTAGGAAGGTATCACAATCAATTACAACCGGATCATGGTCACGATCCAGCCACAATTAAGAGTGGTTTATCCCCTAATCTATTTTTTTGGACCAGAAGATCTGGCTCCGTCCCCGGGTTATGATGCTGTGATAGGATATTCAGATTATTATCCAGACATCCGCGGTTAAATTCCCAGCTATGACATATTTGCAAAAAAATTGGGGTGGGCTCAAAAAGGAATGTATCAGGAGAGATGCGAAAAGCACTTCTCTTAAATTACTCATCCTTCAATTCTTACCTATATCAAAATGCTACTCTCCTTTTAAATTACTCTCTTTAACTCTTGACATAGGTCAAAATCTCTCTTTCCTTTAAATTATCTCTTTCCAAACTTTTAAAAAAAAATTGATAAAACAAAACCAATAAAAAAATAAACAAAATTTAAAAAAAAGGAAGAGAAACCAGATTGCGAAGGTGTAGATGGAAGATCGAAGATGGGGGTCAAGAGGGGGGCGATCAAACAATTGGCAATTTCAGCCCTCTTGTAAAAGCACCTCTTTTGATGATGTCTTGCCTCAAACAATTGGCAATTTCAGCCCAATCCGCTTCGACTCGGACCAATTAATTTCGGCTCGGCCCAATCGAAGTAGCGATCTCCGCTTGCGTTTATAAGGACGGCGACGGCGGGCCGGGACTCGCTGCCCTTCCACGCCGCCGGCGCGAGCAGAGAGGCGATGACGTTTCACCGGCGGGCTGCTCAGTATCTTGCTCCCTTTCTCTCCAACCTCAACAATTGCAACGCCTCCTCTTCCTCCTCGAGGTTCTTCATCTCGCGTCGTCTGTAAGCGATCTCTCACCTCTATCTCCTAATATTCTCTGCTGTTGATTCCATTCGGAGCTGCGTTGTGTTGATCGAATTCATCTCGAAGTTCCTTCTCGGCCGCTGCTTCCTCCGCTACGGAACAGGCTGATGGCGCCGGCTTCAGTGCAGGGAGGAGAACGAAAAAGTCTTGGGGTCGGCAACTCTTCCAGATCGGGTTGATTAGCCTGACGGGTGGTTTGTTTCTCAGTGCCGTCAACGATCTAGCCATCTTCCATGGGTGTAGCAGGTGCGACTTCACTTCCTGCTCCCTTGTTACTTCTAGTTCCTCTTACCCTGTGGATTTTTCCTAGAACTCAAAATTTGATCTTGCTGGTTAACTTGATTGCATGATGCCGATTGATCAGCTACAGCACCACTTATTTTATGCCTTGTGATAGAGAGAATGGATATCTCCTGATGGTCTGTCTTCTGCATAGCCGCAGTCCTCGTTCCAAGAAATAGTTTTCGGTTTTCCTGTATACAAAGATTTCATTTTTTTTTTTTCGATTGGGTTCCAAATTCTGGATTAGGTTGAATCATAATAAGGATAGTTGATCTTTGCTAGAAGTTTGAGACAATTGTAACCAGTATAAATGGCCTACAAAAATTTGTGACCAAAGTAGATGCTAATTGAATTTGATGATTTTATCACATGGATTACCATTCTCATAGCTGCTCAAATTCATGTTAGAATTTACCAAAGAACTCATAATCGATTGATAGTTTTTTTTTTTTTTTTTTTAAATTGAGCTGTTTTCGTGATGAGAATCTTATGGTTTCCCTCTTATGTTCATCTAATTCAGTAAGGCAATTGAAAAGGCTAGCCAAAATCAACAGATAGTGGAGTTGCTTGGCTTGCCGATTATAAGGGGCCCGTGGTATGACGCTTCTCTTGCAGTAGGCCGCAGAAAACATTCAGTGTCTTCTACATTTCCTGTTTCTGGACCTCAAGGAACTGGCATTTTCCAGTTGAAGGCAATCCGTCGAGGAGGTTTACCTTTTGTTCAGCAGCTTGTTTTTTTATCGTACATATTTCCATTTACTTGCATACTTTGCTGATTTACTCTATGTTTAAGGTGCTTGACGTCACTTTTTCTACTGATTCCTTATTTAGACACAAGTTTTCGTGCATGACGTTTTGTAGTAGGATTTTCTTACAAGAACTTTTCTTTCAATGAGAACCAAGGGAGGATATCCACACGATGCTTTTGTTTGGTGCTCTAGATAAAATTTTATACCTTCCATGAAATTAGGAAAATGAAACCTGCTATTAATATCTCAGTCCTCACTTTAATTAAAATTCAATCGACTATCAGCCATCCCATATGGCAATAAGCATTCAAAAGTTTCCATTCTTTGCATTCTCTTCTAGAGGTCAAATCACCAAGAACATCCACCTAACACTATAAGAGGAACTTATTGATTCTCTAAGTTAATTTTTATATTCCCTCTTCTGGATGGCAATAGAACATTTTCAATCGATATCCTTCCGTTGTCAATGGTTTTGAATTCTTGCAAATTTGCTTTATCGTCGATTTCTTGGGTCCAACTACTGAACACTTCAAACTTGGTTTCATTTCCATTAGACAGTTTGTTTTTTATTTCTACTTTTTTATTTTGTTTGTTCTCTTTGTGGCCAGTCATTGTTAAAACATTCAAAACTTAGAATAAATGACGAAAACTTCATGGCTACCTAGTCGTACTCAGTGTTGATCTAGATATCGATGTCCCCTCTAGATATCTATCCGATTAAGGACTGTTTTCAGATTAATATACCCATTAATCCGTGGGACTTTATCATTAATCATATACGTACAGAAAAGTAAATAATTAATGATAAATTCTTGCCTTTATTAAATAATTATCCACAAAATACATAAGGAGTGTCTTGGCACATAAGTGCACACACTAACAACAAGTACACAGGTCATAGGCGCATGGTGGGGTAAACCCCAGGCTGTCAGTTCCTGAGAATTGACCTCTGGCTATTACGCTAGAGATGTCATGCACTCACCATCTACGCTACGCCCGGGGATAAAGTTCATGCCCCTAGTTGGAACTCGGATGACTTTGTTACCTTATATGGTAAGGGGTCAATTCCTACTAACTCATTCTTGGAGGATTAAATATCTTCCCATTTAGGAGGCGGCTCGGTAACATAATTTACCTTCCCTTATCTTATTATGGGACTGGTGATGAGGGGTATTTGGGCGAACAAAATCATCTTTTTACTTCATTATCGAGTATATTCTTGAATATTTTATTCAACTCATTTTTTTTTTTTGGGTAATCTAATTATCCAATTCTTGGAACTGACTAATCTTTGCGGACGCCTATCCAAGCAGTTAACTTTTTTAATTTGTCATCCCACTAAAGGAAAATGCCTAAAAACTCTGTTGGAATTTAAACCTTAGATGTTTGATTATTTACTGTTTAAGAGGTCTAATCGTAGCCCATCCATTAGCTGATTTTATCCGGTTTCGACCAACAATCAAAAGAAAATCCATAAAATAAGTAAGAAGATAAAAGAATCACTTAGTTACAACGTAAGTGGTTGTTAATCCAAGGCAAGTGAAAGTACACTAGAAATTCTCCTTCATTGAAGGCAGAGTAGTCTTTTATAGACTTTGAAAGTTCACAAATTAGCTAGGAAATGATTACAGTGTTTGTTATTGAATTCCTAGCTCCAAAGAGTTTTTTATAGCCTCTAGAAAAAGAATTATCGTTACTTGAGGCGTCTGTAATGCCATCTAGGACCTCTCCAATGTAGATAAAGTTTTATTCACGTTCTAACGATCAGCCAACGACTCTGACAGGTTGGAGGCGCCTTCAATGTCATTGGAGAGGTCTCTGCACTTCTACTTGAGGCACCTTCGAACTTGTTCGAGGCGCCTTTATGCCTTCTTCATCCAAGCCGCCTTAAACACATTGGAGGTACCTCAGACACTAAAATTTGACAGATTTACTCTGGCACCTGAGGCACCCTCAATCATAAATGAGGTACCTCGGGTCTTCAAGATCAACCTCTAAATTAATCTTCTTCGATCCCGCTCGCTTGAGTGATGTTCCGGTCGTTCGAAATTGAGCTCACCCGCATCCAACTCTGATTTTCTCCTCGAGTAAGCTTCCTCCTCGGCTTCTTGTCCCTCTCGTCCATCGGTGTACCCTTCCGCAACACCTTGTCCCTCGGATGCACTGAACCTGTCAACTCGCTTCTCGTGTCATCTTTCTTGCTAACTGTGTCTTCTGCTCGACTTCTTATGTTCTTAATTTTTTGCACACTCAGACACAAGGCATCAAAATATCAGGACCTAACTTGACCCTGTTTTTTCATATCAAAACTATCCCCGGGTACTTACAAATGGACTTAGAGAGCTCGAAATGACATAAAATCATGTCTTATGTGTTCATATACTTCTTTTGATATATTCATGCCCTCAAATATTAATTTGACATATTATATTGAGAGCAGTGATTTTTAAATACGAATCAAATTTTTTTAATCAATTCATGTTCAAAAAATTATCATTCAAAATATATTGTGTCAGGTCATGAATTTAATAGGAGAACTAGACGAATACATATGATCTAGCTAGTTTCATGTCATTTCGAGTTCTCTAGATTTATCAGTCAATTTTGTCTAGTTTCGATCAAAAGTAATTGATAGACCTAGAAAACTCGAAATAATATGAAACTAGATTATATGTATTCGTCTAATTCCCCTGATTATATTATCTTCTTAAATATCATTTCCATACGTCATTTTGAGAGCAACAATTTATGAACACAAAATGAATAAAAAACATCTATTTTGTGTTAAAAAATTATTTTTCAAATAATATATTCTATCAAATTGATGTTTGTTTAAAGTTATGAATATAATTAGGAGAACTAGAAAAATATATGAAACACTCCTTAGGTCTATCAGCCGATTTTAACTTGATCTTGATTAATGGAACTAGAGAGATCGAAATGACATAAAACTATATATTATATATTATTATTTTAACTTTTTGCATACTATATGAAAAGTAATAATTTTTACAAGTTGTTTTTATGGAGTTAAATTTCACAAATTACCGATTCTTACACGACCACGGAATTATTCCCAATCAATTTCTATACTATCGATGGGCATTGATAGATGATTTTTTTTTTTCATTTTTTAAATTTAGGTACGTGATTCCAGAATTTTGTTAAGTGATTTGCCGTTAATTTTCAAAATATAAGGAATAATTAGAAATTTAACAAAACAAACTATTCTTTTAGCATTTTGCCCCCTAAATATAAGCATTATTATCATGGCAATCGAACAAGATCATCATCAAGTCTTCAACGACTCCAGCGATCTGTTCGTCAAGGTTCGTCTCCTTCCCACCCGCCTGCTCACGGTTCCACTAATTGACTAACGGAGCTCCGATTGCAGCAAAAGGCGGAACCCTCGCCCTACCCACGGTCATTATGAGAGAGATAAATCATAGCACCCGAGTTAACATGGGACGGATTGGATGAGATAGGAATAGAGGATTTATTCTCCCGTTGCCACTGAATTTCGACCCGATAACCTCATTGCAGCAACTTCCGTCCCATGCCATCTCCGATGACCCGGGGTCGACTAGCGGAGCTCCAAGCCGCAGGAAATGGTGGAGCAAGAGCGTAGGTCGTAGGAATCCAAGGGCGTCCGCATCTAGCACGCGTTCCGCACCAGCCGGAGCGGCTACCAATCCACCGCTTTCCCCCAAGGCCTCGAGTAGCCCTACGCTGTCGATTGGGGTTTCGTCGCCATCTTCGACGCCGAGTTCCAACCCCGACCTCGCTCTGGTGCAGGTCAGTTGTAAATTTGGTGAGCCTAGTTGCAAAATCGAATTCTCTTGATCCCCAATTCATGCATTGTTGAAGCTTTAAAATGTTATGCTATCTTTGCTCATCGATATGAATTCGCAATCGTGCAATGTTGGAGTTGAAAAAAAGAAGTCATCTTGGTTTCGACCTAAAAAGCTCATCTTAGTGATGAATGCATGCTGACACAACTCCAAGACGTGGGATCATCGTCTACCCACACATTTTTCAGATACAATGGTGAATTCTGCTAGCTTCGCAATTGATCTTTAGTACTTGATCTCAGGTTTAACTTAATTGCAGGGACTTCTGGAGTGTGGAGGATGCAAGCCCTGGCCAATGCCGGTGGATGGAAAGATCAAACCACTATTGGAGACATGGATTTGGCTATTAGAGACTCCTGAAGGCTGGAAATTTCTGTTCATTGAAACCTAGCAGGGGTTTGTTTTTTGCTTGAATTATGTTGTTCAAATTTTGAGGTGTTTTTTTGCTTCCAAAGTTTGTACCTTGCAGGCAAAAAATGAACTACCGAGCATGTTCAAGATATATACATTTCAGCAACACAGATGGTCTTGACTCGTGTCGCCCTGCAAATTTGTTTAGTAAGATGTTCAAAGAAACAATACCCTGCAAGGTAATACGATTTGTTTCAATGATATACTCATTGTCAAGTTCTTCTACTTCAAATTTATGAGCACAACAAAGACGATGATCTAACACCTCTCGCAGTCAATCCAAATGAAATTTAAACCTTGATTGAATCATAAAAAGAATACCAAGCTCAAGAAAGCTTCCTAATGGCACAAAGTTAGAAGAACAAATATAGAAACAACAAGTTAGGGTTGGAACATTTTGCTGATAAATTTATTCCAGAAAGTTGAAATTGTTAGATAACTACTGAATTTGTTTGTTTACAATTCAAAGTTGGAATGTTGCAGAGGGTTTCAGTGTGGAAGAAAGTTCATCTATTCTATGCATTTTTCTTTGCAGGAAGGCCTTTTTCGTCTATTGAGTGATCATTCCAGCTTCCACTCTGCTATCAGAAGTTCATCATCCAAATTTTATCGCTGTATATATTCCACGGTATATCAACTCCTTTTCAGTCACTTGTTTAAGATCGAACCTACAGCTTTAAGTAATTAACCACAATGCATGGCTTCTCAAGCAACACTCTCAAGAATGTTATTTACTACTTTATGTTTACAGTGCAGGGCCTTTCATCTCATCATCTCCTAGATCTTGTTTGAGAATGCCATAGCAATGCACTTGCCAAAGGAAACCATATCTACGAATCGATCGTCACTGCAAAGCTAGGGAATCTGCAAGAAATAAGAGCAATTTCTAGATCACAAAAAAGATATCATTGCCACATCACACACAAAGGTATGCCATGAAAGATCAACATGGAGCCTTATACACCATGTACCTTTTGTGTATCAGGATTCACCCAATGAAGTCTCGTCGACTTGTTCATCCAATCTATGCCATTCTTCCTCATGAGATTCAGTAGATGTGTTTCCAACTGATGAAGATGATGCTCATTACCTTGGTCAACATCAATGGAGTAAGAAAATATGTTCATAATGTTAAGATGAGTATTTGTTGTTTATGTTGATGAATATGGTTCATAAGCTTTATTCGTGGATACTTTATCGTCTCTACCAAAACGAACATCAAATTTTGTATGTCTAATTGTTTATGTCGATGAATATAGTTCATAAGCTTTATTTGTCCAGACTTTATCATCTCTACCAAAGTGATTATTTTGTATGTTTAATTTGTGTGCAACATAATTCTTTTAGATGTTTTTTTAGGCATAATAATAATTTATTATAGAATATTTTTTTTCTGAACAAGATATTTACTTCCATTATACTGGTAATGTATTATCCACTCTCTTTTTATTTATATGTATAAAAAATTATTTACCCATTCGGGTGCTGCTACGTGTCGCAGCGTAGCGAACTCTTCTCCTGTGATGGTCCACATCGGACGGCTCTCCTGCGCCCGCCAAACCGCCACCGCACGTATTATCATTGCCTGCATGACCGTCTCGTAACTAATGCGTGAGAATCACCCGCTTCTTCACCGATAATTTCTATTGGCTGTTTTTGAGGAAGAGCATTCTTAATTACATGGGTGTTCGTTGGGTACGTTGGCGCTATTGATGTCTATATATTGCCTTCGGCCACCCCTCCGATCACCCCCTTCGCCAGGTTCCATTTCCTCTCGATCCACATCGAAAAGGAGAAAGAGAGAAGGCGAAGAGTGGCCGCCATGGGAAAGGTACGATCGAGTTCCATCCTCTCCTTCTATGCATCCTCCGATCGATCGTTTCTTTGATCCATTGTATGCTCGTATTGGCTTTCGCCGCAGAAGAAGCAACAGAGCGAGGACGGGCCGGCGATGGCCGGCAACGCTGTGGTCGAGGCGACGGACGAAGGCGGAGAAAACGATGAGGAAAAGGAAAACAGAGTCGGAAGCAAGGGAAAACCGGAGAAGAAGGACGATGGAAGCATCACTGTCGTCTTAAAGGTCGACATGCATTGCGAGGGCTGCTCCAAAAAAGTCATCAAATCCGTCCGAGGCACCCAAGGTATGAGCCATCTCGTCGTCTCTTCCTTAATGCATTCCTCTTCCGATCGATATCTCCGTCGAGGGTAGGGGTGGAGGCGGTGAAGGCGGATGCTGGGATCGGGAAGCTGACGGTGGTCGGGAAGCTGGATCCGTGGAAGCTTCGAGATCAGGTGGAAGCGAAGAGCCACAAGAAGGTCGAACTAGTCTCGCCGGCCAACTTCCCCAGGAACGCCAACGCCGCCAAAAAACCCTCAGCCGCCAAGCAAACCGACGAGAAGAAGAAACCTCAGGAAAAAGTATACCATCATTTCTATCATTTTTTTTTCAAAAACAAAACAATTATTAACATTAATTTTCAATTATTTTTTCACGATCCAAAAATCTTCAGCTGGTGGTGACGACGGTGACGCTTAAAATTCGATTGCACTGCGAAGGATGCATCCGTCGAATCCGCAAAACCATCCTCAAAATCAAAGGTGAGTTTTAATTTCCAATTTATTTCTTCATGTTTTTTTTGGGTGCAAAATTCTCGCGAACTCGAAAACGTAGAAATGACTTTTGGCTGACAAATTTCACTCTACCCGTCAATTTTTTTTGTTCAAAATTTTCAGTAATACTCCTATAAGTTTCTTCAAAGCATCAGTTTATTGTTTTTACGATCGATGATGAAACGAACGGATTTGAAAATCGAAATTCCAAGGGGCTAAGTGAAATTCCATCAGTTTTTTTCTGTTGCGCCGGATTGAACATGTACGGCTTATAACGTACCTTCACCAGCAGCATCGAGGAATATTCGCAGGCTTTTGGCTTTCTGCCTCCTTTCCGATTCGACCCTGGTATCGACTCTAATTACCGTTGTGCCACTCAGGTGCCGAGAGCGTTGTATTCGACACGCAGACGGATCAGGTGACCGTGAAGGGGACGATGGACGCGAAGCCGCTGCCGGAGAAGCTGAAGTCGAAGCTGAAGCGAGACGTCGTGGTGGTGCAGCCTAAGAAGGATAAAGACGTCGGTGGTGGCGGCGACGGGGAGAAGAAGACTAAAGACGGCGGCGTGGATAAAAAGAAAGGCGGAAAGGGAGGAAGTGGCGGCGGAGGGGAGAAGGAGGAGATTTGGAATCCTGCGGCGGCGGGGGGTGCGCCGGCCGGATACGCGATGGAGTACTACGGTGTGCACGCACCGCAGCTCTTCAGCGACGAGAACCCCAACTCGTGCTCCGTTATGTGAACCAAACCGGTTCAAAGACGATGTAAATAACATAGTTCATGCGTTTTGATATCAAACAAATGTTACGATACGGCAATATACCGCCACGACCCGGATGTGGTACCCTCTTCGTGGGTCTTTTTCTGCTACAAGCGTTACCCGGATGGTGTAGCACTCTTATTACAAATTAGAATTTTTGATTTCGCGTCTGAATTTTGTATGAGAAAATGTACGAGTTGTTCACCTCAAACTAGGGTGGTCAAGGAGCCCAGCCGAGTTCAAACCCGCCTAAGCTCGAGCTTGACTTGGCGATTTATGCTGGTTCAACTCGAGCTCATTTGAACCTATAGAACTGATATTTAACTATGAGCTCAAGCACAAGTTTGATTTTTTTTAAAAAAAATTAATAAATAAATTTATATATATATATATAAATATAAATTATTACCAGCTCATTTGACCGAACAAATCATTGAATCAGTAATAATTAGATTTAACCTCGGTTTGATTTCTAATCAAGCTGATTTGAACTCAGCTCCATCAATTTTGAACTTGAGTTGAATTTTGATCAAGCGGCTCATGACTTGATTCACTTACACCGATATCTAAAACTATTTAAATCACATCCTTGCAACAATCACACAACCACACGCAATATTTAAGAAGGGTAAAATGAAAAATTCAACAACTCAAGCAACGTAATTTAGACAATTTCAAAACCATCTAAATGATTTGGATAAATAGCAAAATCAACTACATTATTTAGAAAATCACCGTTAAATTAATTATAATTTTGTAACTAATAATATTAGATCATATAACCATTGCAACTATATATTAATAATTATGTAACTTATACAATATAATATTAATCAAAAATAAAATATTCATATTATAAAATTTTAAACTTTAATTATTATAATATAATTTGATTAGTATTGATTTAAATTAAAATATTCATGTTATAATAAATCCTTTATCTGCTACAATAATATTTAAAATAAAAATATATTTTTTATAAAAATATAATAAGATAAAATATCATTTTAATAAAAAATGAGAAAGAATTCTCTATTAACCATTCGAATAAAAAATATTTTTTTTTATTTTTGCCCTAAGAAAGCAATACATGGTTTAATTGAATAAGGATATTATATATCTTTATTTATTTTTTTTTTGTTGTCAATCATCGCGATCGGCCTCTTCTTTGGCTTTCTGCGCCTATGTCTATGTCGATCGGCGTGTTATCCCTCGCCTAGGCCCGGCCAACCCCCTCCAAACTTCTTCTGATCGGACGAGGACGAGGGGCCTTCTGTCACCGACTAGTCTCTCGGTTGACCACCCTTGACTTCGACATCTACCAAAGCACTGAACTTTCTTAGAGAACTTCCTTGGAGATGGACCCTTCTGGGTCATCACCGGATCAAATATTATTTAATAATAAATAAAAAAGAGTTCTCTATTAACCATTCGAATAAAAAAATGTTTGCTGTTTAAATTTTTGCCCTAAGAAAACAATACATGGTTGAATTGAATAAGGTTATTTTTTCACATTTTCAATTGTCTTATTCAAAACTAGGGGCAAATAATTCGATTTGTTAAAATCGAATTGTTCACTAACTTTCCAAACCGAAAAAATATTCAAACCATATTTGAAATTATTAAATTCAAACCAAACTCAAATATATGTTCGATAATTTTTTTAAACTGAATTTAAATCCATCATATTTCATTCAAATATCTACAAACCAAACTCCAATTAAATTCTAATTATTTTTTCATAATTTTAATTTAAATAACTAAATTTAAATTTAAATTATTTCAAATTATAATAAAAATATGCTCAAATTAAGATTCTAACAAATTGAAATTTTATTTCAAATCAAGTTCAATTCAAAATTATTTGTATTTTCATATTATTCCACCTGATTCCATTCGTTTGCATCCCTATCCCAAACTCATCTTTTTCTTACCAAAGTCGTCTCATTTGTTTTAACTTACGAAGCGAGTCTGATCCTGATCTGACTCCGGCTCCCCACGTATTTTGGATCAATAAATAAAACCTACCAATGGTTTTGATGACTCAGAGTACATACATACTAGAGCAAATCAACTGATGAAAATATTTTCCAAATGTCAATAGTCTGGGTTTCATGCATGTCGATGTGTTCGAGGTTTGAATGCTTCTGTACAGACATCGTTTTTTTGAAGTTACCTACCAGCGACGGCTACGTTAACATAAATGCATAATCAAATTTAATTTGTCTTACTGCTAGCAGCCTGCCTACAGATGATCGTGTCCCATCAGTAATCAACAATAATTATGGATATAGTAAAGTTCCGCGTCCACTAAATTCGTGTGAAAGACAAACGAAACAAACTTCTTGCTGGAACAAAACTCCAGGGACAAATTTTAGAAGCTGTAAAATGGTTAATGCAGAATATATTTGATCCCAGGATTTTGCAAGAATTTATACCTGCAGATGAGACGTGCACCTTAATAAGGCTTGCATGCCCACTTACAGATGATTGACAAGTCGTTTAAGAATTTGTAGGACCTATGCAGCATTCAATTTCCTATCATTATAGAAAATTTGTCAGAAACGTGAAAGAAAAATGGATAAGAAAATCATCATCTACCTATCAGTCAGTCCAAATTCTGCCTGTCCAGTAATACCAGTGTAGGTAAAATAGCTGTCGTTTCACCACCAATAACAAGAGAACCCCCACCGTTTGTTGAACATTTTGAAGTAAACTTCACACTGTACGCTTACAAAAACAATTAGAAAAAAGGTAAAAGTAAATTTTGAAATGAATATAGTGAATTATTGATTGCATCATACATGTATCTTTTCTTGTGTTCCCGCAAGTATGTTGCTTCTACTTCAGCGAGAACCTCATCACCAATGTAGACTGGCGAAATAAATTTTAAAGTCTGAGAAACATATACAGATCCTGGCTGCATGTACATTTACAAAAATGTGAGAGCACATGAAACCGCGGTGAGTCACGGAAGGCAAGAATACCAAAGGCATGCATGCATGATCCATTGATAAACAACTAGTTTAAATTGGTCTTCTTTGATTTAGGAAACCACAAATTAAAAATCAATTTCAGTTTTTATCAAATAGGTGCCTTAGAAAGACACCTATTCTATCTAAAAGAGAAATCATTCCAAAGAATATTCATAAGATCATGAATTACTTTTTCTCTAGAGCTAGCTTTGGTGTTCTTCTCCTAGCTATTTCATATGTTTTATCCTTTGATGTTTATAATTATAAACCTAAAATGCTCAACATTGAAAGAGTCTCTGACACCTCTCAAAAAGCAATTGTCGTCGACATGGATATCACCAGTCGAATCCTTAGGCCGCTAGAGAACTAGATCAAACCCACATGAGTCTCAGAACCTCATCTTATGGTAGAGCTTTAGCTTGTCTTTGTGTTCTATTTCTTTATTTATTTATTTGATTAATTTGGTTTTTACCTTTTATAGGTTTTAATCTGTTGATCAAATTTTGGTGTAAGTGCGCATTTGTTCAATCATTTAGAAGTATTTATATGATTTTCCCCTGATAATCTCCAGTTAACCTCTCCTTTATTTTGATCTTGAGATCCAATAGCAACACTTTTAAATTTGTCCTACATAAGCTATATAATGGCTTAACAATCACAGTCTGCCACTGACATGGGATCTCCTCCTCTTTGGCTCAACAGTTGAAGATGTCGGAGTTCCATCCCACGAAGATGATGCATCGTCATATAATCTCCAGGTGTTACATCGGATGAGTACCATGTGGTATGGATTCATCTGAGCTGGAGCTTTGCCTAGTTCTTGGTGGGGCTGATCTCCATCAACAATGCCATTGTTTCACATGCAGCAGTGTAGCATGCATTGGTTTCATGAAACAAGTGGTGGCATGGTTCAATAAAATATACATCCAATTCCTCATAAACTTCCTTTGAGTAAGAATGTTGATCAAGAAGGAAAAATATGTACAAACTAATGGATTCATTTGCACGTCATCCTGGGGTGCAAAACCAAGTGAAGTGTACTATAACTACTTACATTACATATCATCATTATTAATTTCATTTAATATTTGAATCATGATCGTTTAGACCATGTGATCCCACTGAATGTGTTGAATACAGAAGCAACCCACAGATCTTTTCTTTCCTCCTCCTTAGTGACTCTCCCTATTCTAACTGTCACCTCCTTTAATAAAAGGGCAGGCCGATGCATGAAGGTCCCACCAATGCGGGGTCCCGAGAAAGGGTCTATTGTACGTAGCCTTACCTTGCTTTATAAGAGGTTGTTTCCGAGTGTTACCTCCTTTAATGCTACATAAAAACCCACCCTTCTCTTCTTAGCACTGTAAAAACTCTCTTTGATCATGGGAAACACCATTGAGTAGCCGAAGAGTGTGTTCTTCCTCCGATCTCTCAAGCAATGGTTTCCTCTAGCACTTGGATGATTTTTGCCTGTAATATGCAAGGCAATGTGCATCCCACCAGTAATTCATGAGGTGGTTTCTGCTTGTTGCCCTCCAAGCAGTAGTCTTGTGAACTTAGGTTGGTTGTCGGCAGTTGAGAGCTCCATTCAATTCAAAAAGTTGGATTCCTCACTATCTTTTTGATGTCTCCTACCACTAGTCTCCTGATCCTTTCTAGCTCCATGATCATCACCACAAATAATTGAATTTGAAGAGCCATGCTTAAAGAGTTGTAATGGCTTTAATTTGTGATTGGTCAAAGCTAGAGCACCTCACTACTCATCACCCAAGTTATCAAGATGTTTAAGTCCAAGACCTAAGAGAGTGCATTGATGCTAGGTTATATGCTCTCCTTTGGCAACATTGATACCAACCTAATGAGCATTTTCTATTATTTCTTCTCTTGTCACAAGGCTTGCACATAAGCTAAGGATCTATATATAAGGCGACATCCCTGATCAATTTGGTGTCTGGTTTTATAATTGGAAGACAATACTCATATTGGCTAATCCTAACCTTTTGCAGTTGATTTTAGCGACATTTCCTAAAGCAATTCATATTGTCGGGTCATGCAATAGCGCTGATAAGCTCCTGAACATCATGTTCCTTCACAATGCTCTTCCTGAGTTTAAGACAATGAAGAGTAAAATTTTATGCACTTTTATTCCACCCACGTGTACATGCAGGTCTCACAAACTTCTAACTCAGTCCCATCATTTTCTAATCTAACAGTGGATCAATCCACCACTATAATGGTCTAGTTTCCATCTAGAGGATCACATGGAAGTGAAAGAGATTATCAAAAGACTGTGGCTAACAATCTAGTGGGCAATGCAAGCCTAAGTGACCCCAGATGATAAATTTGGCAATCTCAAGAATGCTTGCTAGTCTCTCTATGGTACCCATCTCCATCCTTTATACAATTCATATAGTCCAGTAAGATGCTACATCTCAGGAGGTCCATCAACCCATACCTACAACTAGTTTGGTTCCACTAATGTAGTTCTTCCTAAGAAGTATTTACACTTCTTTCAATTCTATGCTATTTAATGCTTCATCTCAGACCAAGGTACCTCTTATAGCCCAAAAGGCGTACATCTATTATCTTCTTATTTCATATATATAGATCATTCCCTCAAATTCTAGATGTAGGAGCCTCTAAACACATTTCTAGTACCATCTCTTTTTTCTCCACTCTTAACCGCCAGCATATCTATCAATGTCACAATAGCCAATGAGTCTCACTAATGGGTTAAGAGTATCAAAAATGTTACTCTTTCACTTGTTATCTTTATCCTTAATATTGATGTTTCTCTCTCACTTATTGCCTTTATATAGTATCTGCTTGAACTTCCATTGCTTTTATTGTCCATCAGTAACCTCAATAAATTCTTGAATTGTTCCATAACATTCAATGACACTTTTTGTTTTAATTCAAGACTAAGGGTGGAAAAGATGAAGTAAGGCACATAAGGTTTGAATCAACTTCAATTCTTGCATTTAAGTATTCTCTAGATGACTATTCTTAAATAACATGTTTTCCTATGAAAGAACAAAATTTCTTTAAAACATGAAAGAAAATTGAAGAAAATTTTGCAATAGTTTAAAGATTAAGATCTTATGCAAAAGGTGATCTTGTTCTTATTTATTAACCATTCTTATACCTCCCACCACTAGAGCATACACCCTCAACAAACCGTCTCTACAAGTTTATAGCTAAAGGTGCATGCTCCAATACTTCTTTTCCTTGACACTATACGACCCTCTGATTACCTACCTCATCCTAGATGCGATTTAGACCCTCCCTTTATTTTTTGCAAAGATAATTCAAAGTGTTCTATTGCACATCCATTTTCTTATTATTTATCTTATGTCACACCACAACAACAGCAACCAAATCTAATCCCACTAGATGGAGTCGGCTATATAGATCCTCATTGAGCTCTATCCCTTACTATATCATCATTTATACTTGAATAAATTTTATCTTATTTTATTATTGCTAACCAAGTCTCATGTACTTTGTTATTTATTTTATGTTTCATTGACACCTAAATATTTGGCATTTATAAAATCTTTAGTTTTACAATCAAATTCTAGAC
Organism: Zingiber officinale; assembly: GCF_018446385.1. NCBI lineage: Eukaryota > Viridiplantae > Streptophyta > Magnoliopsida > Zingiberales > Zingiberaceae > Zingiber > Zingiber officinale. The sequence continues at coordinate 166,755,960 of NC_055988.1, forward strand.
CTATCTTAGAGGCACTTCCAAATTTAGGTGGGTGGCAAGTTAGGTTGATGCTCTATAATCTAAAAATATGTTTAATTTCTACTTCTCAAGGAAAGTATTGTGGGCACAAGTGAATTTTTACTCTCCAATGTTGGAATACACTATTAAAACATGAACATGATCAAACCAAAATGACTTTGGAAACTTAATTAATCTAGCTTTCATTAATCCTATCTTGATTCCTAGAGATTCACATGAGAGAAAAAAAGTAGAGTCTTTCTTACCCTCTTTAATTACCTAGCATCGCCACAACTTGAGATTACAAGATCAAGGATCATTCATTCAGCCTTGTCATCACTCATTAGACTTGATGACCCTCATATTTTTCTTGCTAAATATTTGTCCAGCATGGTTATTATGCATTAACTTTCATCTATATGAGGTTGGCTTTACAATTTTATCCCTCTATTGAGCTCAATGCTAGACAATAAAACCCAAGCAATATATATACACACATATATATAACATGATTTTCAGCATCAAGATACGAAAGAGTATCACAATTTGAGGAATAAAAAATTTGTAGTCCCAAATTGTGCTAATAGATCTCATAGTAGTTGAAAGGAGGAGATTGTGGTTTTGCTAAAGCTAGCTAAGTTATCCTATTTTCTGATGAAAAGAGTAGAGAGCTAATAAATAGGCCTGCACTACCAAGATTATTAATAATGCAAAAAAACACTTATCTGTATCGAAATTTTATAACTATGTGGCAGAACACTAATTGGATAGAAAGTCCTGATGAAGTAAAAATTGTCATGGTTTGGAATATGATTACTTAGGAGGATAGATTCCCATTCCATGGAATCACTCTAACGAATCATAGTTATTTAAGGTGTGAGGCGTCCAAAAGCATATAGGTGTTATGGGGTCTGAGGCGCACGACGCAAGGTGAGGTGCATGTGTTACCAAACTAAGACACTCTGGGTATAACTTTTTTATAATTCAAACATATATAGGGAATTTCTGCTAAAATATTTCACTAACAACACACTATAGTCCATAAAATATTAAACAATAATATAAATATAAAATTCACTAGCAAATAAATATGTTATACACACAATTCAAATTAAAAAAAAATAAATATTTATATCTTCATCATCTTTCTCAATCATATCGTAATCATCATCAACATATATTTCATATTTATATAGCTAAATCTTCATTAGTTTCCTCAAAACCAATTTCTACCTCCTCTTCATCAATAAGTTGACTTTAGAAGATCTTCTCTTAGTTCATTTTGATGTAGTTGTCCTTTTGAAGAAGATGAAACTCGAGATCCAAAAACATTTTCACCAACTCCAAAAACTCGTGCAACTTCACTCCCAATCAAATTGTCATAATCAAATACTAAATCATTTTCTTCATTAGTGTTATCATTCAATCCCCCATCAACCATTCATTACTATCGTCTATCACATTCAAAGAAATAGGATCAAGAATGTCTCGCATATGGACGCCTCAAAGTCCAATTATACTTAATAAAAACTAAATCATTTAGTCTTTTTTGATTCAATCTGTTTCTTCTTCAAACAAAAAAAAAATTATTTTAATTTTAATTTTATAATAAATGTATTTAATATTTCCTTAAATATTTATACTTGCATGTTCAAAAACACTCCATTTTCATTCACAAGTAGAGAAATAAGTGTCGCATGGATGCTACATAATTAATTCAGAGGATAACTAAAGGTATGAGCTGGGCTTTAAAGAGGAAAAATGGCCTGATGTGCATCTTCGATGAGGGGAGAAAAATCACACGCGCACTTAAGTCGACTAGGCGCAAGAGGCTCGCTAGGCGAGCGCCTTTAATAACTATGTAACGGATTATAGATAGAATGGACTCCACGGATGATTATGCAAAAGGATTTGGACAAATTTTGCTTCCTCCCAAATATGTATGACAATGAAAGAAAAAGTAGTCAAATGGGCAAAAAGATCTCTTTGCCTCCATGATCCAATATAATGCTCATCGTTGATGATCCCAGATGTGGACTAGGAGGGATTTGTCCTCTAAATGATGAGCATTGCCACTGGAATGGATTTGGAAAGATGGATTTAGTATAGAAGGTGAAAGATTGTGTTCCTTCTTATCTCACTTCCATTTTTCCTTATGATCATCAAGCAATCCACCTTATGGTTTTCTCCACTCTGTCACAAAGTGTCCCTCTCTCACACAGCCTTTTCTCACCACTAGGAGTACGGTTGTTCCAAAGGGTAGCTGGAATCCTAATGATAATATGTTGATCATTGGAATCCAACTGATTCAGTGGCTATGACATTGTTTTTTTTTTTTTTTTTTGTGCTGCTATATATCCTAAATTTGCCTCTTTATAGTTAATAATGCTCACACATTTAAGGGTTTTCATCAAGTAATTTCACTGCAGATCGTTCAGTCATTCGTCCCCTTCATATGTTCGATAAAATTTCCAAGAAAAGAACCATTATTTATCGATCAGATTTATCCTTAATATTTCAGACAAATCTTGTCGTCATGTATTACATGTTCTACAAATGTTCGAAGGACAACCAAGGACTAGAAACATCCTTAAAAATAGAATAAGACGGAGAATACGAAGAAAAGAGTCGAAGGACGTACGACATGCGAAGCGATGATGGAAGAGAATAGCGAAGCGACGAGCATTCCATGGACGACGCGGCCGCGGTCGAAGCAGCCGATATCTCGTGCGAAGCCGTCGTCCAGGTGGATGGGGTTGCGGTCGCCACTGATTTCGGAGAAGCGTGCCACATCCGACTCAGAGAACCGCCTAGACTCCCTGAGCACGTCGCCGACACGGAGAAGACGCGCGGTTGCTCGAGGTGAGGAGGAAGAGTAACGCGAAGAGAAGAAGAGGAGAGCAGGGTGAGGGCTAGCGGAGACGATCCGGAAAACCCGACCAATGCGAGTCATCACAAATAGTCCAACTCCAGGAAACGGAGGCGATTTTGGCCCGAGGAAGACGATGCGATGCTCTCGTCTTTGGGCTCGTGGCAGCTGTGAAGAAAGCGGAGGCAGCGGCGTCTACAGTGAGGAGGGACGACGGTGGCGACGTGAGGAGTAGCAACGGCGACGACGGCGACGGCGGCGTGAGTGTGAGAAAATATGGGATTGGAGGAGAGAGTTAGGGTTGGAGAGGTTTAAAAAGTGGGAGGAAGAAGTCACGGCACGAGAGCGGAGAGGAGAAGACAACCCACTTTTGCAAAAGATCCAATAGTTTTAAAATAGTACGACTGCACCCCTATTTTTAGATTTTTTATCGTAAATATAACAAAATATATTTACAGCATTTATATGGTAAATATTTAAACTTCGGGGCCACGATGTAAATATCTGTCAACAGAGGATAAAATGGCCAAATTCGTCCGCTGTTTTTTCCATGGAAATCTCCGCCGTCCTCGTCCCCGGCACCGCCTCTCGCCGTCTCCACTGCCCTCCTTCTCGGCCGGACCACCACCACGTACGGAGGTCTCCTCTTCTCCTTCTCTGCCTTGACCGCAAAAGCCCCTCCTTCTTGACTTCCTCGATCAGGCCGCACAGCGGGGCCGTTTCTGCTTGCGTCACCAGAGGCACTGCCTCGTGGAGTGAGGAGGAGGTCGTGCCCTCGAGGGAAGAGAATGAGTCGCCTACCTCCGTCCCACTAGAGCCTATCGCCAACGAGGAGCAGTTCAATCGGGTCATCGCTGAAGCACATCGACTCGAGCTTCGGGTCATTATTCTATGGTTCGCTACTTTTCCTTTCAATGCTTCCTCATCTTGATCCCAACTTGTGAGTTGGTATGTTTAATGTCTGCTCGGCTTTTCTGTCAAGAACACCCTAGTTTGATTTGATTCTTTGGTGACGGTAGTTAAGCTGCTGGTCAAACTAGGGTTATTGTTTCAGCCAAGGGGAAAAATTGTTGGTAGTTAGTTGGCATTCTATGCTCACATTTCACCCAATGATTAGATAGCACAAGTGGATCACAGGGAATCTGTTCTTCGTATTCCATTATTCATAGTGTTCTATGGTATGGTAACAGATCCTAAAGAGCTTCTGAGTTCAGTTTCAGTGTTCTCCTAATTAATGGCATTCAGAGCTGAAAGAATGGGAAAATTTGGCACCTACTTGACTAAAGGCTTCTATAGTTGATTGACCGAAATGTTGATGCCAAATTGGATGATAAATGAGTTTGACATGTTTCCAATAAATATTTACCTTGTCTATTTCATTAAGAACTAAACAACCAGCTCAGAAGCCAACAACTATGTAGTATTTTAGAGGTTGAAATTTTGGTCCTTGTATCATTTTTCCCCTTTCACCACTTGGGTTCTAAGGTGCATATTGATGTTTGTTCAAATATGTTAGGGCTTCAATCCCATAGTAAGGGAGAACAACTGAATAAGGAAAGAAAGATATGGGTGATATGCTAGTGGAGAGTAGTGTGTTGTAACAAGCTGAGTCGAGCTTGATTGTGTTCGAACTTGTTTGATTATCTTATTGAGCAACAAATGTGGTAAATCTTAGTTATTAAAACGTGAGCTCAAGCTTTCACTGTGACAAGATTGTCTTTATAACTTACTTAAAATATAGGACCAATAAATGAAGAATAAATGAAGAGCTTTATTCGTAAATATTAACGAAATGAGCTCACTACTGTTCATGCATATATATATATATATATATATATATATATATATATATATATATACACACACACACACATGATCATTCTTACGATACTACAAAGCAGGTTCCAAAAGCCACATGACTAATATATATTAGATTGTGTCACAACAAAAGACCAAGAGAGGTAACTTGTTGGAGGAAATTAAACTTTTTCTAACAGAGAAAATAGAACAAACTACTAATTCATTGTTCAATGGGTCATCATATTGACCCGTTCCAAAGCTGGATCATATCATTTTGTTGTCCTTAAAAACAATTTGAACAGATATGAACTGAGTTTCTCAGTAAATTTCTCTTAAACCTTGTCAAAATTCTCCCATTTCCCCTATTCTCCTATTCCTCTCATGTTGAATTTTTGTGCTAGCTTGCATAAAACTGGCTCTTGCAGATCGCTTGAGACTTCTCAAGTCAGGTAAGGCTAGGAGAATGTGCTCGAGTCTTCATCAAGTGGAGGAGTGGCTGTTGAAGGTGATTGAGTCAAGGTGACATAGTTGGGAAGGCTATGACATGGCACACTGGTATAGATCTGTAGGTGGTCATGAATGAGGACAAGGCCACTAGATGGGATGACTTCAACCTTGTTGTGATGATTGCAGTGCCTTTTCCCATTAATGTAGATACTTTGTTTGATGATGTGCTTGTTAGGCGATTTGACTGAGCTCTGATTCCAAGTAGAGGGTTGTTTGAACTGCCTTGCTTGGGTTGGAAAATATTGTTGTGGGAATTGAGACAGATGGTTTTAAAAATGAAGTTAATGATGGTGGTTTGTGTAGAACTTTAGTGCACTAACTTTGGGTAAGCAAGTCAAGAGCCCATGACAGCTATGACTGATAACTATGTTCTTTGTGCCACTCCTAACAACCCAACAAAGGTTGGATCAATGTGCCATCTAATTTGAGTGATTGAACCAATTAGCCACTGGTTTGTCGATATAGGCAAAATCAAGGGAGGTGCTTGTCTACAAGAAATATTCTAATAGAAATTAAAAATAAATGACTAATTATTTATTGAATGGTCATCCTATTGTGCCTTTGTAATAGGGTTTGCATCACTGTATTTTCATTGAATTGTGCATGTTTAAATCTGATAGATTAAAATTACCTACGTATCAACTGATCTGAATGTTGCATTTGATTTAATGCAAATAATGAACTAGTTCCTTTCCATATGTAACAAAATGCTTCTAAGAAACATCCTCACCTGTTGAACTTCTTAGATGAAGTTATTCTGTAGGAACAACCTCCACATGGCACCTAATCATATTAGTGATATTTTAGAATTTTGACCTATCTTTGTATTAAGGTTGGCAAGCTGGTGCAGAAAATGTATATACTTGAAACCCAAATTGGAAAGACTGGCAGCTGATTATTACCCAAGGTCAGGAATTGATTTTTCTTGTAATAGATTCACCTTTGTAATTTTAGACTAATTCACAGAATTTTTATGTTCTTTAAGTAAATTTTTATGTTGTTTTGAGATGCAGCATAAGGTTCTATAGCATTGATGTCAACACAGTTCCTCAAAGGCTTGTAAATCGTGCTGGAGTTACTGTAAGGCCTTGTACCTCCATTGTCCTGTCCCATCTTCTTTCTGATATTATTTGCTTTAAATATGGTTATCAATTGTCTGATCTGATGTTTGTGACTTTGTTCACCTCACTTTTGTTTGCTTGCAAAAGTTTAATCATAATTAATTCAAAGTGCTGAACAGTTTGTAATCTGCCATAACTAACTTAATGCCAAGTGGTTGGGAGGGCTGACTACTAACAGATTTGTTAGAAACATATCTGTCCATGAAATCTCACGAATTAGGACTGGTATTGTTTGTTCCTAAAAGTTGTGAGACCCTTCATCATTAGCAACAAAATTGTGAAAACAATGATAGATCAGATGATGGAACATGCCTCCTATCCAAAAAAAAAAATAATAATAATAAAACAGATAATCCCAGTTAGCCTCACTGACTATCTCTGGGGTGACCAGTCCAGTCCCACGGAAGTTTCCCACTGGTCACCAGGGTAAATCAGGAAGCGCACGCGGCGCCCAGCCCAGGTTCGAACCGCAGGTACCTAGGTGACAACCTGGATGTCCTACCGCGGCACCATGGCCCCGGGAACATGCCTCCTATCTAGATGATATTGTTGATGTCATTGTTACATGAGGAATTCAAACTTCCATCTGTACCAAGACAAATGGGTTGAATTTGTAAGTCTCTCTGCTTTCCATCTAAGGTTTGAAATATCATTTGGAGCTGGGGTTTGGTCCCTGGCCAAAAACGATATACTATGGTGTTGTTTCACCTATGCCGACACATGATGCCAATGACACCCATTAGGAAGAGGAAGGTGCTGCTTTGCAAAATCTAGATCAGTCTCAAGTCAAACTCTAATAGTTAAAGAAGAAGAAAAGGAAGAGGAGCAGGAGCACCTTGTGAGCCATCTCATTAAACATCGACGTAGTTGAGACAAATCCTCATTTTCACCTTGTGAGCCATCTAGCCACGGAAGCTTATCCCTTTCACCCTGTTGCAGCTTGTAGAAGTTTGAAAGAAGCGTCTGCATCTAATTGTGGGTCAAGGAGGCCTGGAAACTCATTGCTGAGCTCTATATCTTGTGACTCACTTCATTCTAAAAGCTCATCGTGAAACCCTATTGCTGTTGCGGAAGGCTAGAAGTGGCCCTTGCTTCATGTTGCAGCTCATGGAAGGCCTGAAAGCTTGCTCTTCTCTCACCTTGAGTCTCGAAGGAGTTTCGTGTGATGGCCAACAAGTGGAATGATATTTTTACCTGTGCCAACAGAAATAGGACAAGATATGAAACCCAGTCTATGCCTTTATTTGATCCAATAAATGACCATATGAATTATTATTCCAATGGTTCAAAAAGCTATCACAGACATCTTATGAGATGCATTTATCAGAATGACAGTAGAAACTTGACGTCATTTCTCGATATGTTCCACCTATGAGATCATTATGCTTTCAAAGTTTCAATCATGTTTTAGCTAGTTTTTTATCATCTCTTCAACTAGAGATACATAAACATTCATTTTTGCACAGAAAAGAGATTGTTTTTGCTCCACACTACTCAATCAATGTAGTGTGTAATCGATTAATTTTCCTAATGGTTTCCCTTTTTGTTGCAAATCGTGGAACTCGAGCAGAAAATGCCGACAATACAGGTAGAACTAGCAACCTTTCTTTGTTGAAGTGGCGTGCAATTTTTAATTTTTTTTCTGTTTGATAATTTCGATCTGTACAGTTGTGGAAGGACTCTAAACTTCAGAACGAGGTCATAGCTGGATATAAAGCATGGATGGCCGTAGATGACATTCGAAAGATGATCGAAAATGAAGAGTGATCTGGTAAAACTTTTCTATTTCACTAATGATGCCATTTTGTGATAACTAGGGGAAATTCCACAACCAACGAAAACTCCGAGTTCATCTGTTCTCGTAAACGACATCGACGAGAAGATTTGAATCTTGTTGATTAATTAGCAACACTGCAGTTTGCTGTATCATACTGAACTGTTAACTTCATCTTCTGTATTAGATGGTTTTGAGTTTTGACTCAGTCGCGAAGATTATATCTTCAGTTTTAAGATCTTGTTAGAACTGGCCACGGGTTAGGGTTTCTGCCTTGTGAAGTTGTTGGACTTCACCTCGGGTCGTTGGATCAATGAATTCACCAAAAAAAAACCTTTTAATTCTGGTGTGGTTGCATAGAGGATCGCCGTCAACCTCTGGTTAGTGTTTGGTCATTCGGTTTTTTGTTGTGATTGCGTAGTGGACCATCAAGATATCGCGTGCTTTTGGACATGAAGACTTTTTACATTAGTTTTTTCTTCTCATGTGGACACTTGAGTATCGATTGGAGGAATTGAACACAAATAGAAAATAAGACAAAGAAACACGAATTGGTCGACATGACCCTAAACACAAAGTCCACTTCATGGACTTGACTAATGCTCTTTGTTCTTTCAATTGGAATAAATTTAGAGATGAAAACGCTGAACAAGTACTTTTTATTAGGGTTGTAAATGAACCAAGTGTTCGTGAACAAGTTTGGTGTTCAGTTTGGTAAAAATTTATTTATGTTCGTTCAATATACACAAAATTAATTAAACAAACAAGCTTGAATAGCTTGTTAAGTTAAACAAACAAACTTGAACACATATGTGATCAGCTCGTTAACGTTCGTGAACAATGTTTATGAATAACGTTCGTGAATAATGTTTACAAATCATATTTATTAATAAAACTCATTTAAATATGTTAAATAAATAAATTTAAACTATCAAACTCAATAACCAATCAAATAACTAAAAGTTTCAAACAATCAAACATACTTAAATTGAGAGCTCGATAATATCTAAATGAACCAAGCTCAAGTCAAGCTTGAATTGAGAGCTTGATAACATCTAAATGAATCAAACTCAAGTTAAGTTTCAAATGAGTTCAAGTTCATAAAAAATAAACCAAGCTAAGTTTGAACACTCATTTCAAAAACTTGGTTCATTTTAAACTCGACTCGGCTCAGCTCGATTATCTTATCAAACAAGTTTGAACATCTCAAAGCTCGACTTAGCTCGACTTATTTACAACCTTACTTTTTATGCACACACACTGAATTGGTTTTACCTTTTTTCTTTTTTAATGATATTTTACTGAACCCCATAAGTTTCGGTATTACCTCTTCTTTCTTTGATAAGTGTTTCATCGGATGGATTTAGAGATTTGAATCGTTCCAAATTAAAATCAATATATTTCATACTATTTGAAAATTTTAAAGTTTGGTATTTTAATAGATCTAGAAAGAAAGAGAGATATTTCAAAATTATGGTATGTGATTTGGGTATTATAAAAATTGAATATCTAATTTAGGCTAAAAAAAAAAAAAAATCTAAATTCTGTTATTGCCAAAATAACCCATATCTTTAAACCTCATTAAATTGCTCAATCCTAATCCACCGGAAAGTGAAACCTATAACAACATGAAACACAAGCCTCTCCTTTATCACGTTCTCAGTCAGCTGAACTCGATCCGATCCAATTGAACCGAGAGAGCTGCGACTTGAAGGAAATGTCGAACGTGAACTCCAACTGATCTAATTGAATTCTGAAATGCAACTTGAGGAATGATCGGTCGAATCTAATAAATGAACCGCGAATTGAAACACTAGAGATGTGACTCGAGGATGATCGATGGATTAGAACATCGAAGGTGAAATCCACTTGATTTAGTCGCGAACAACAATTACTAGAGGAATGATCAATAGAATCTAATAGTTGTCGCCTTGGGACGGTTTAATGACTATCGCATTAAATGTTGTCATCATAAAATTTAAGGTTCGAATTTCGATAAAATCGAGGTATATGTTTTCCTTATGTGTTAGTCATTATTCTAAAGACTAGTAGTTATCCATGATTTACCTTCTCTGTGATTACTCGATTCGATCAGATCAAATTGAGAAATATAGCGGGAGGGATGATTAAGTCAAATCGAACCTCCGGTTCAACAAAATTTCCGACCGGTAGACGTGGTCGTGCTCGTCGCCTTCTTCTTCCTCTTCATCAGCGTTTGCCTTGTTTCGTCTCTTTAATCATGGCGCTAAACTTTTTGCTCTTCCAGTGATTTCTCTCTCTCTCTCTCTCTCTCTTCCTCCTCTTCGTCTGTTTTGACCTTTTCCGGTATCATGTCACGGAACGAATTCCGGCAGCCGACGAATCTTTCACCACTCATCCCGTTCCCGTTCCAGTTCCCGCTCCCGTATTTTCCACCGTCACCGCCACCCCCGCCACCCCCTACGTCGTCCGGTAACTTCCCCGTGCTGACCTTATCCATCCTCAGCATCCTAGCCGCCGCCATCCTCCTCCTCGCCTACTACTTCTTCGGCGCCCCGTGCTGCTTCTGCCGGCGGAGGCCCGACGCCCTCGGCGGCTCTCGGCGCCGCCTCCGCGACAACTTCTTGATGTTGTCGATGGGGGCCCGCGGCCTGGCGGCGTCGGAAATACGCCGAATCCCCACCTTCCAGTACCGCAAGGAAAGCGGCGCCGGCGGTGGCGTCGGCGACTGCGCGGTCTGCCTCGGCGAGTTCCGAGAGGAGGAGACCATCCGGTTGCTGCCGGATTGCTTCCACGTCTTCCACGTGGACTGCATCGACACGTGGCTTCATTCCAACGCCAACTGCCCGCTCTGCCGAGCCACCATCACGCCGGCGGGAGCCGGCGCCCCTCTCCCCGTCGACAGGCTCCCTGCTTTCGTCCGGAGCAGTGGATTTGATCAGAGGAATCGTTCCGACGACGTGGTGATCGACGTGAAAGATGATGAACGGGAAGTCGAGCGGCCGAGGCAGCTCCGGCGCTACCGGAGCCTCGGCGCACGGCGCCCGCTCCCGGCCTCCGGGCCCATGCGGCGGTCGTTCTCGGTGGGCTCGGCGGCGGCGACTGACCGGCGGCTATACGGGGAAGTGCAGAAGATAGTGCAGGACAACCCGCACTTCCAGGAAGCGGCGGCGGCAGCCGGGGAAGGGAGCAGCGGTGCCAGTAGAATCCGACGGGGGTTATTTTCATTTCACCGGCGATCGAGCAGTGCGGCGGCGTTGAATTAGTGGATTAGTTTAGAGGTAAAAAAGAGAATGGAATATTAATTAATTTAGAGAATATAATTTTGGTGGCGATTTCCTTTGTTAATACAAGTTTTCTTTTTAATGTTTAGCCTCCTAACAAATTTAGTAATATATTTTAAAAAATAATGAAACATATATATATATACACACACGACTATCAAGGCGAACCTCAAAAATAAGTTAAAATAGGAAAGACCGATTGATATAGTAGTCAAAGTTAAGAAGGAGTCAAAGACACCAACAATAATAGAGGCGTGCCCAAACTGGTCACATGGTCGGTCAGATGTAGGTGTCCAACAGGGAGTCCCGCTCGGTCGAACTTTGTGTCTCAACCTAGGATAGGTAGCCCTCCTCATCACTAAGTATTGAGTAACTTGACTAGCGCCCACAGTCGACCGGGGATGTGAGTCGATCAAACATGATGTTCCTTTATGGCCAAATAAGAGGCCAAGTGAAGATCAGGTCATCGGTGACAACCCATAGGGCCGAGTCAACGGTCTCCCTCAGTGACGGTTGGTCAGCCTAACGCGGGTCTCATGTTCCTTCCATATCTTACTTTTTTTGGAAGTTTGTGCTATAAAGGATAGAGAATATCCTGTAGGTAAATCGTATTTTAAAAGTTTCCAGTTTATCAAATTACATAGATTTATGCGCTAGTTTAAAGAAAGATGTCAAAAGCACTTTATAATATGTTCTTTCTTAGAAAAGCTTTGAAAGAAAACGTTTTGAAAAACATGTAAATACTTTGAGATGCATGTATAAATACAACAGTGACATTATAAAAGAGATTTTCATTTACAGGTAAAGGTTCGTGATGCTCTATAATTTTGCACGCTCATTTACTACTATTCATCTCTACTCTTTTCTTCTCGAATTGTGCACTGATTTGAATATCGGAGGATCAACGTCGAGACAAAAACACCCCTTGCTCACAGGCCCATCGGCCGCCTACGGGCTAGCTTGATCATGAGCTTGCTACATGCCTTCGAGCTCATTGCTGAGCCTACAATCTTGCTCATTGTCATTAGTTTGCGAGCTCACCATCCGGCGATAAATTTATTCCTATCTATGAGCCCATCGGCCGCCTCAAGCCAAGATGTTACTCATGAGTCTATCACTCCGTGTCCGGCGAGACCATAACTTGCCATCCATCTTTTGACGAAAGGATCTTTAGTCAAGCTAGTTCTATGAAAGATGACAATATCGATTAAGGGTGTAGGATCTTGAAATTAAGCTGTTAAACATGGTCTGACCTTCCTATTGCTCAAACAAGATAAGAAGAGAGAAGAACATGGAACCAAACAAGGAAAAATATACATTTTATTCTATTTAAAAGTCAATATACTATTTTTCTATAGAATAAAATAATAATGTAAATAATTAGATACTAAAATGGTAAGAGATTAAAATGAAAATTTGAGAGGGAAAATAGACTTTTCCTTGGAAGTATCGACATCATTTCAACCTCTAGATTAGACTTTGAAAATGAACAAGTTAAGAGAAGTAATTAATGGTTGACTTTGATCATGAGCCCGACTGGCTTTGCATTGTTTGACTAATTAAATAAACTGATCATTGAGAATGACTTTGACAAGTATCTCATTGTTGAAAACATGATTGGTGTTTTGTTGGGAAATGATTCATTATTTTATCTTTCAAGGAGCTCTAACACAAGCTTCATCACAAGAGAATAATTAATTTTTAGCGAGTTCAATTTTTAAGAATACATCTTGCGTTATACGAAGGGGAACTAAAACAACTTTTTACAAAATATAAAATAAAATCATCTATAATATTATCATGAATAGATTAAAAATAATTTTAAAATATCAATAAAATTATTATTCTCTAATGATACAAGGGGCGGAATGAATTAAGCAAATTTAGTAGATGGAAAGGGTGGCGTCAACCTTGCAAGCTAAAGTCCAGGTGCATTGTGGAGCTATGACCAAGGGTAAGATGACTTGAAAGAGGTTCTTCGAAGGATAATTTAGAGAGAAAATTTACAACAAATGAAGCTCGATGATGATCAATGATTAGTAATACGCCATAGAGATGTACATAAATGATTCGAGAGCGCCCCGAGACAATCAATACTAATAGTATAATGGCAGAATGCCTTCTTAATTTTTTTTAAGCATCTTGGGATAATTTAAAGAGAAAACTATAACAAATGAAACTTGATGATGATTAGTAATACGCCGTAAAGACGTACATAAATGACTGGAGCAAAATTATGTTAGGAATCATAATTTGAATTTGGATAGTGATGAGCTAAGGCAAAGGTCCTCTTAAAAATTAGTGAAGACATCTAAATCCTTTTTTTCTCCGCTTGGTATAGAGTTCTTGAAAAAGATAAGATCCAATAATAAATATATAATGACGACGAAGCTTCTCTTCATAAAAATAAAGAGGGCTAGGAGCAAAGTGACCATAAATCAAAGCACAACAAATGGATAGGTTTGGAGCATTATGCATATGCTTTCCGTCTTCTATATGCGCTGCTCGGCACACTTCAAAGATGGAAATGCCTTCACTCTGTCGACGTTCTTACTCTACATTGATTTTACGAAGTGTGTTCATGTAAGTATAAGTGGAGAAGCCAACGAACAACTTCCGAAACCTGTAAAGCCATCTTTGATCAAACACCAAATGGGAGAAAACTAAACTAATAACACAAGAAAGACGACACTGAACAATTGGAGATAAAGTCGATGCCCTAAGATTGAAAACAAATGATGTGCAAGTGAAAGGACTTCAATATTGAGAATCCATCCTATATAAAATGAGGAAATATCTAAGATTGTTGGTGTATAATGATCTAAATTTGTAACTTTAGGAAAAAGATTGTGGTTTTTCTCCATGGAGAAGATTGTCATGTTTGGATCTTCCTTCTCACACTATGAAATTTTCATGTTTTTGTTTGCATTGTGAATTTTCTATCTCCCAAGAAACTTCTACATTCTTTTTGATACTCTCGAACCGATGGCAGCAAAATAGAATGGATGATTTTGGTTGTTCATTCCTGTTGCCTTCTCATACAGCATATAGGTCATGAAGTATATATTCCAAAGGATGCAAAAATACAATTATATTTAGAAATTTGAAACATATTGTTATTATCGCCATCATATTTTTAATCATGGATAGAAAGTTACATACCAAATCCATTGGCTTCGGTGCGCAGCCATTGCGAGAAAACTTAGGGATGGATTATTGTTGAGCAAGCAATAGATCTGTTTTCGTAAATAAAATGAAGAGAAGATAATAGATAGCCAGACATCAACCGGGCCAGAGTATTTTCGGAAAATGCTTAGGCTGACCTGAAATCAAGATTGACAATATAAAAAAAACAAATTCAACCTTTTATATATGGCTAAGAAAGAAGGTTGATTGAAGGTTAACAGCATGGATAGAAACAAATTCAACATTTTAGTATACACCAAGTTTTACAAACTATTAACCCAATTTGAATTTTAGGTAGCATATTATATTTATCATCACAACTATCCACTATAATTTTTTTTCTTGAACATATTATCTTATTTCAAGTTGCTAACTAAATACTATAATCATAGACTAGCTTGTTTGACACTGGCCTAAAACAATGCAAAAGTTGTAATCCTATAATCATTTGTCTATTAATTATGTAAACCTTGAATAGAACTATTAATTTAGGCAGTTTACACTACGACATAACTGAGGGTAGAAAATTTTGAAGTTTCATATAGCTATTACCTAACAGTTTGCAGAGTAAAGCTTAAGGTGACCAAGGCCTTTCTCTGTATAGACTCAAAAGTGATATCACAACCCAAACAAAATGATTCCAACAAATAAAATTCAGTTATGAAATAAATTAGTGAGCAATTGACCAAATATCTTCTACGACATAATTGCTATCACATGCTAAATGATGGAGTATAATAATTCTTTAGAAAATGCAAACGTACTAGTTGGAAACAAAAAAAAAATGAAAAATCAACACAAATTTCTGGAGAAAGATCCTTACAAGTTCCCAGGCTTCAATATACTTCTGATTACTATCAGATAAAAGCATGCTGTTCACCAATCAGTAAAGAAAGTAATTAGTAAAAACTATCTTGTAAAGAAAGTAATTAGTAAAAAATGTCTTGTAAGCAAATCCTCTGAGGTTCCTTTTGATTATTCAGTAGTCAATTAAATTATTCCACTTCTAAGGAAGGATATGATATGAAATCTTAAGATATTAATGATTAGCATGAGAATTATCCTTCATAAGTTTAATTGCAATACACAGTTTATAACTGCTGTAGTTTATCTTATTGGCATCATCAAGTCATGTCAATGCCACCTATTTGATATTCACTATATGGATCTTATTCCTCTATTGAATATTAAGCAACGTAATATCTCATCTAATACAAGCATGGCCACGCTAAGGGAAAAAACCAGGATGAGATGGCATGGTAAGAAAACTCGTGTTGATCTGACTTTCTTCATGTAATAAAGTGCTGCAAATGGAATTATGTTGTCACAAAGGGAGAATGCAGCAAAAGATGATTGACAGTTGATATGAGTGATAGGAGGGATAGAGTGATGGATGAATGGCTTGTGTGAAGCAAATAGATGAAGGTGATCAGTGTTGGGTAAGGGAAGGCTATGGTGTGGATTGGATGGTCTCACCGGCAGTGAATGTAGGGGTCAAGATAGAAGCATATGAACCAAATTGCCACAGAATAGGAGGCTGTAATACCTAACTAATATATGGAACTGATATGGCACCAAATTGATACAGAACGAGTTTAGGTAGGTACGAAGGTAGAGGGACAGGGAAGAAAAGAATCGAGAAGCATGGAAAGTAGAGAGGATAAAGGGAAAGAGGGGAAGTAAATGGAGAGAAGAGAGATTACGAAGAAAATATTTCCATTTACAATTCGTAACTTAATTTAACTAATACCTATATGACTTCACACTCAAAATAAAAGAACTTAAATGACAAGAAATATGGAATTGCTAGAGATCGTGAATATCCTCATCAGTTGTCTCATTCTAGACCTCTTACATAAAATAAAATAAATAATCATCATTAAGAAGTCTATATCTTGGCAAGGTTTCTGAATCACATTATTTTAAAATGATGTCATGACTCATGAACATAACAATAATTTAACGACTAACGAAGCCTCTTGCTAACATATTGATGGTTATCAAAAGAGTTATTGGAAAACACTATACCGGTAACAACTTTATCTCAAGATTGCTTCAGAATTGCAAAAAATAGAATCTGATCTTAAGTATTCAAGGTGGCATGACATCTGACTCTTGGATATCTTGTCTAATACTAGCACATGATATTGAGAGGGAACTTACTGCATTTATATTAAGATATATTGATAGGACCCAAATTATCGTATAAAATACTTCAAATGTCAAAAGAAAACAATTAAAGAAATAACATCCGTGAAGATTGTTGGCCACGAAGAAATAGCTTCACTAGCACACAAATATTCTTCAAAAATGAAAACAAAGGAAAGATTCTGTCCATAAGCATTCTCGAATTAAGGGAAAAAACCTAACCATATTCCATGATGAACAGCACGGTGGTTTGGATGACCTGACACTCCAAACTTATCAAATGAGATTAGCTGAAAGAAAAAAGGAGAATAATTTAGAGTATAAAATGTAATCCACCCAGCGTGCTAGAGTTAATAAAACATAACAGACATAGCTATAGCACCCTCGAGTTATTAGATTATTGTAAAATGCCAATGTTCTCAGTACACACAGTGAATAATCTTTTCACTGTTCATATGATTAAAACTTGAGAATCAAAGAAGCGAAATAGGTTCCTTCTTTGGATGTAAAATAATTTTTAAGATGTCTAAGAGAACTATGTATATGCAGTTGTCACTAATAGATACATATCAGATTGAGTCATTTTTTAATCTACGAGTTATATATTGGAAATGACCCAATAAGGAAACTATCTGCAATGGAGCATTCCTCAAGAAAGGTTTATACATTCTATGGTTATAGAGTATGTTCATATAAAATGTTCAGCTGTGACTGTAAAGGAACCTAACCAGCATGTTTGTTATTCAAGTCTATTAACATAAGAAAAGTAGATAACTTTCTTAAGTTACTAGATTATTGTAAAATTAAAGCCTTTACAAGGTGATATAAACCCATGCTAATTCTACATACCACATTGTTCTTCAATCTAATTGCATTATTCCTTTAGCTGAAGTGTCTGAGATTGCTTCACTTTATGAAAATCTTACACAACACTGAACTGGAGCAATGAATACAGCATTATTTCTCTCAACTAACACGAGCAACAAAAATAGGAGATTCAGCAATTGGAACGAACACAAAAATGCCAGAGGGGTTCCAATTGGATAAATCATATACGCAACTGATTAGAACACCTATGAATGGAACTTCATTAACAACTTCATCATCCTACTCCCATTTTTATATGTAGCCAAACGAGAGATCATAATGGTCAATGTGAAAATATTTTTGAAAATTATCTCATCAAAAATCCAACAGGCCATTTTAAGATACCCATCATTCATGCATGAATCACAGGATTATGTGCAGCAACATTACAAACCACATTTCTCTAATTGATCTGTACATGAAGGGCATATATCCCAAGGAAAATGTGCCAATATCAACACAAGCAAAGAGGGCACCCAAGCCTGATCAAGAATATGATCCTCTGATTTCTATTTCTATTGCTTCAACTCAATTACTTCGCTTGAGGATGCAGATTCTAATCCCACTCCAAGTACCCATGCACATATTTACAAGATACATTATGAGCATACTCCATACATCCTTTTTTTACATCTATCCACTACACTGCTAATACTGTGTCGTCTTACAAGTTTCAATGGGACACCATGTCATGAAACACCTTTCTAACTAAATTGTGGCTGATCCTGCCAAAACCCAAGAGGGCTCCAACAACAAAGCTATTAGGAAAGCCACCTGAGTGAATGACGCCAGAGAACAAGGATAATGCTTTGAACATGGGATCTAATGCAAAGCAAAGCTAGTGATGGAGATAAGGCAAAAAAAGTATCTTGTAAAGGTTATAGGTGTTAGCAGTGCCATCAAAATAGGAATAGGCACTAAGGTTATTTCAAGAGAGGGTTTCGAAGTGGGGAAGGAAGCCTGTCCATGGTTGAATTACTTCAAGGTGGGGCATTTCCTTTGGAGGAAGTGGCAGTAGGTAGTGAGACGAGAATATTCTACTTTCTGAAAAACAAAAATGTTATCCAGTTCTCTTAATGAACATAACCAGATCAAACAGTTCCTAAAAAATAAAAATGGCAAGATAGCACACTTAACACATGCAGGAAACTCAGACTACTATCTAAAAGCCATCTGTTATTGCTCATAGAAAAAAATCAATCAGTTAAATAGGCTTACTAAGTCAATATTCCACACTCTCACTTCATTTTGAATTAGTTTAGCTAATAAGCCAAGGTCCCAAGTTTCATTAAATCCATCCTGTTAAGATCAAACAAAATCAAATGCATCGCATGGTAAGTGATATCCGATAAATTTCTCCAAATGCAACATATACCTGCAAACCTGGATGATCTAAGACTTTCACTTGTTGGAGGGGAACCTACCAGTAAATGGAAAAACAAGAACTAACACTATAGGAAACATAAAACAAACAATTAAGCATCTTCTAACAACATTTAAAAAAAATAAATTAAAAAAAATCACCTTTAATATAGAACATGCCCGGTAGATTTCGTCTTTTCGAGTATTTCCAACTCCATCCGCATTACCTTTTGATTCACCATTGAGAAGTTAAAATATGCAACAACTAAAATTCGAACTTCAAATAATGTTGAAAGAATAAGATCTTCAAAACTTGACACTACTTAACTGTGTCAATAGAATGACAATGGTACATCAGCATAGTGCTAGAGGAAGTTTGCTCCATATTGCAAGTAAATCTTGATTTTATATCAGTTACACAACATCATAATTGAATCTAATTGATGCCAAGGTATGAAATGTCATTCCGTGCCGCCCGGCACGGATGATTTTTACCGTTCCGTCGGACGGTCGAAACCGGCACAGGAAACATCCCCGTCTTGGCGGCGCCGGAGGAGACGCGGGACGCCTCCGGTGGCGGGACGCCTTTGGCACAGAAGGCGTCACCGAAAGCATCCGGCGACCCTGCCGGCATCGCCAGACGCTTCCGGCGACCCTTCCGGCGCCACCGAAGGCATCCGGCAGCGCTTCCGTTACTGCCAGACACCCCCTGCGAGATCACGAGTGATCTCGCATCCGCAATTTTTTTATTTTCAATAATTATTTATTTTATTTAATTAATTTAAACATTTCCTAAAGAGGATGTGTGATATTTCGAAGAGACTTTTATAAACCCTAATTAAATTATCCTAATAAAATATATAAAAAATATATTTAAAATTTAAATAAATTTAATAAATTTTATTAATTAATATTCTGAAAAAAATAATGTTTTAAATTTCATTTATTTTTTATTATTTTAAACTTCATTTAAATTTAAAAAATTTCTTTAAAAATTCTAAAAAAAATAAAACATTCTAATAAATTATATTTATATTCTAATATTTTTTTTATTATTTTAAATTTTTTACTTGATATTTTTTACTATTTAAAATATATATTATTTAATTAATAATTAATTAAATGAATAAATAGTTAATTTATATAATAATAATAATAATAATTATTATTATTATGATAGATACTTCCATTTTAATTTGAATTATTGATATATCAATTCTATTTAAATAAAACTATGTTTAATTATTTTTTCTAACAATATTAAATTATTCAATAATTGAGAACTTATAATAAATCAATATACAACTTATTTTTATATACACCATAAATATATTTATCTTATAATTACTATATATAAATAAAAAAATACCGAAACTGTATTGGCACGGCACGATACGATACTAAAATCATATTGTTCCGGTCTGAGACCGAAACCTCGGTACGAGTCGAAATTTTAAATCTTGATTAATGCTTTAAAAAGTTGTCTAGGCAGTCATACATACAACTGCATATGTGGAGATCAGGGGACCAAATCCCATATAACATGTTCCCCTATAACATGTGTGGTTAGCTTCACTACGCATGATCAAGCAATCTATCAGTTTGCATACACTGAGACAGAAAATTGAGACTGCAGTAGATTCTAATCAGTTTGGTTCAACCAATCAAATAAAAAAGTTGTGCTAGCCTCTGCTAGAACAATAAGAATTTCTGTGATTTTTTTCTTCTCTAGGGTAATTATCAATCTGCAACTCCAAAATTTTGTTTTTCATAGTGCCAAGAAAAATTAAATTAAGAAATTAGGAGAAAAACTCGTGGCATCACGCATGTCAAGCAATATAACAGCCTATTAACCTCAACCGGATTCAAATTGAATTGCAGGTAGTATCCGTAAATCGGATTCCCCTCCATATGAGATACCTAAAAGTCATAACAGCATCCGGAACATACAGTGACAGGATCAAACACTGATAGGATCAAACAAATTAAAGTTCCCTATGTAACCAAAGAGGTTCAGATTTCTTAAGAATGTAGAAGTTGGCTTAAAATAAAAACAGAAGGAACAAGCAAACCAACATTCTCCTCTCTATCCCATTATATTATTCATTGTTCTGAATGAACTTGTCTAAGTCCTTGCAGATTAAGAAAATGGTTTTAGAGTTTGATTCACTTATGCCATGGTTATTCACTGCAGCCATGTCTTCTCTGGTTCTGGAAAATATCATTCAGAACTTTCTACTTGGAGAACATTTATCAGAACTTTTCATATGGGAGTTAAGCTTGCTAACTGCTCTAACAGCCCCAAAAAAAAACTTATCCCTTTTGAACCAAACTTCCATAACACTTGGGAAATAACTAGGCAAGCTCTATATCATGTTTCTCTTAGATTAAATTTGCTATTGGTGTCTCAATTAGAAAACCCCTGTTGGCTACCTTTGTTGGGAGGATGTCAAGGAATCTGCCATCTCGAGTTCATCCTTACTTGACTATCATTGGAACAGTAGTTGATGGTCTCTCTTTCATTCATACATGAATAAACAATTTATTCACTTTAGATTTATACGGTTGTACAGTTTGTTTAAGAAGCCTATTCTGGAATTTTGTGGTATTTTGTTAGAACTCTGATTGGTTTAGAGTTATTATGTTCCTCAATTTTGTTATGACTTCTTTGATATAGTCATATAACTTAAAGTAAATGAGGACATGATGAGATCTATGCCCAAAAATCTTACAATCACATAACTCTGCATTTTTCTGATGATATCAACGATAATCTATGAAAACTCCTACAAATGTTTTTCTTTGTAGTTTTGATAGGATTTCATAAATAAATTTTTGAAAATTTAGATGTCAAATAAGACAAAAAGCAATAGTTCCACAGTCATCACTAACAAACCACGTATTTTGGGTAAAGTGAAATTAGACGCTTTAAACATGCTAATACTTTGAATATCCCAATTCCGACCTCCCCTTGCTTCTTTGTTAAATAGAAAGGACAAATATGATTGTCCAATATAACAAATATGCAAATTGACCTGCCAAATGAATTCAAAATATTCATACCGGTTGACATGCATAAAATGTGGATATTGTGTCCTCCATATTTCAAGAAAAGAATAGTTGGGGTGAAAAACCTGTGTGAATCAGAAAAAGGAATTGTAAATGCTATGTAATTATATTACGAAAAACATGATGTTCCATCAAATTGCTACATCACATTGTATTTGTGTGAAGTCAGTGCATGGACAAACGTAGCCTTATGATATGATAACTTGATTCTGTGTAGTTGTATATCTACATACACTAGAATGAAAAGATAGCATGATCGTATGCAAGAAAGAAGGAAAATTATGCCATAGAACTGTATCTAGAGGGAAGCTTAAAAATACAACAAAATGGCTATTAATTATCTAATTGTTGAGAAATATATATATGGTTCTTTGGAGTCTGAACTGTAGGTAAATCCCTATATTTTTATGTTAGTACCGGCTCAATCCACCAACCATATTCAAGTTCAGTCTCTTTGGTTTTACATTTGCAGAAGTTATTGTATTAATTGATATAATAGTTTAATCTAGAAATCTAAATTGTAGGGGGAAAAAGAAATAGATAGTAAACGAACCCTAGTTAAATATAACCAAAATCATATTGTCAAATGTAGTTTCACAGTAAGAAAAGAACGGATGATATAGATAGCATGGATGGAGATATATGTTGAAGATATAAAAGTGACTGGGGATTGGTTGAAATGGAGAAATGCTTCTGAAATCTTGTGTGATTGTCATGAATCTCTTAGGCTAAAAGAAAATTTTTGTAAAGTTATTTTACAACCTAGTTTATTGTTTAAATTGTAGGATTAATAGAAAATTGTATATATATAGACACATACACTCTATTAGAAAGGAAAAAATAAAAAAGTTTATTATGCAAGAGCAATTAGCTATAACTCCAAATATGGTTTAAAATCTCGACCCTAAGGGTTCGGTCCTAGACCGAAACGATAGAATTTCGGTACCGTATTGCGCCGACATGCTTTCAGCAGTGTTCTAAAAATTGGCCTAGCCCGCCGCCTGGGCACTAGGTGCCAACCAACCGCATCGAAAATATGCTAGTCGGTTAGCCTAGGCGGCCTTAGCACCTAGGCAGGATTAGGCGGCCCTTGGCGCCGACTAATTAGTTGAATCGTCTAGGCACCATGGAAATAGTGTAGGATTTTCATGATTTTTTTTACTTTGGCCTTTTAAATTTAAAGCCCAATTAAAAAAACTGAAATGTCACTTTTTTTTGTTGGGCTTAACTTCTATAAGCCCTGAACTTTGGTCCAATAAGAAAAATAATTTGTTGGCTTGCCGACTAACACCAAACTTCATCTTCATCGTATTGAGTAACAAAGCTGGAGAAATCAGAGCGAATGAAGAACCTCACATTTTGGAGAAATCAGAGTTAAAAGGTTGGAGAAATCGATTTGAAGAAAAATTTGTTGTCAAATCTTTCTTAGCGACTTAAAAGGGATTGAATTGAAGGTTGGTCAAAGCCTCCTCCTTTAAAAACGTCGTTTCATCATACACTCGCAATATTCATTGAAGTTGAAATGAAATTTGTGTTAATTATTATGTAATTTATGTTGATGTCGTGGAATCCGCCTAGCGGTGCCTAGTCCCCGCCTAGGCGCCAGACGCTGGTCTGACACCCGACCAACACTTAACGAATTTTAGAACCTTGGGTTTCGATATTTTTTAAATATAAAATATATTAATTAAAAATAAACAATTTAATCTAAATATTTAAAAATAAAACGTATAAACAAATAAAAAAACATTATATATATATATGGGGTAATTCTATTAGGCTTTAATTAATCATATTTAAATTATCTTAATCATAGTTACAAGTTGATTAAATTTATTAACCTAAATTTTTAATTAAACTCTAAACCCCCTCCTATTTCGTTGTTTTCTGCAACACTCCCGGGATTGCACGACTCGTTCGGAGGCATCATTGGGCTCACGTGATGCTTTCGAGCGCGTCACCGAGATCACGCGAAGCACCCGGACACATCATCGGGCTCGCGTGAAGCGTTTGGTCGCGCCGCCGAGCTCATGGGGCCTCGAGGCGCGCCAACGCCGGAGGAGCGCCTATGCCAGTCCACAAGCGGCAATTTTAATCTACCAATATAACATAAACAATGGCTCGAGATTTTAATCCACCAATATAACATAAATAAAGGAAAATAGGTTTCCACCGAACAAGTTGAATTTATTGGATTGGAAGGTGTAAGAACTAGAGAGACAAATGAAGTAAGATCCATATAGTTAATCGCAAATCCAGAACAAGGCTTACATGGATTCGTCATCAGGATGAGCAATAACCAGGAGGACATTCCTTCTCTTTCCAAAGCCTACCGGAGAGAAAAAGTGTGTCAAAGAGACGAATTGAAAGATTTTGCATTTGAATCAGCTAAGAAAAGGCAGATTAATCTAGGCAGAACTCACCAGAATGGAGGAATCCAGGATCTGATGGCACACAAGAAGAGGAAGACAAAATTCTTGCCAGAGAAATGACCCAAAACGAGATCACTGCAGCAACAGCAGCCAATAACCAAGACATCCTTTGATGGAAATTGAATATTGCAGAGATCTAGAACAAAGGCAAAGCTTTAAAACCTGTAAGTAGTTGTCAAAGCAGTTGAGTTAGGGCACAGAGCCCAACCATGTCAAGCATAATAAATTTATACTAATCCAGAGTTTAAGCTACAGACTAACAAGGCCAGATAGTTGCAACTATAGGCACAACTTGAACTCAACATGATTAATGTGAGTCTAACCAAACCTAAATCAAGCCTGACTAAATGTTTGTTCTTCAATTTTTACTTGCAAATTCTCAAGCCTCCACTGTACCTTGTGTTCCTAATAGTTTCTCCAAATCTACACTTTGACACCCATGCATTGATTAATTAAGATTTGGACCAAGTCAGTTAACATAATCTCATATGCAAAGCATACAACACCAGGCAAAGTTCTCATTATCTCCGTAAACTTATTGTCATGCCCTGCATGAGCTAGGCTTGTCATGACACTAACTTTGCTCGTCACGTGTGAACTGCAATAATATCATAGTAAAATATACACAAAGGCTAACTAAACTAACTAATGCATACCTTTGGGGGAAAAACTCCACTAGTAGCTAGTGTTATGTAATCATCACAACAATATAACCTAGAGGCCAAAAACTCTAGAAGTGAACATAAAATGCAAAGCAAGTATAAGAAAGAAGTGCATGATATAAATATATCATAAAAGAATCCAACATATAACAAATAATCAAGATTTAATCTCATTAATGTGTCAGTACAATTTTTTTAAAAACAATCCCTTATACGATTTCATCATTTCTCGTGTTTTCTCTTTTACACTCTTACAAGAATGTTCTTTTAAATTTCTCAAGGAATCAACCACATATATATACACATTATATAAGAGCAAAAACCCTACAATTTGCCCAATAAAGGATCCTTGTATATAGGGATGAACGATCCACAATCCATATAGAACGAAGTGCATCATAAACACATGGTAAAGATATATCTTATATTGAACAACCCATAATCCATCCAATATGAAATACACCATATATAAATATAAGATATAGGTGAACTACCTCCAATCCATCAATGACCTCACATAAGAATAGAGTGAACAACCCGCAATTCACTCAATGAAAAATTATCTCATATAAAATGACCAAAACTTACCCATATGCGAAAAGACTCAAGGACCCTTTTTTAGCATAGAGCCAATGTCTATAGTATAAGCAATCAATTTGCTTCATTAATTCAATACAAGTCGTTACACAACTCCTTTAGAGTGCATATATATATAAACAGAAAACAGGTATACTACATGAAGCCAGCATGCTCAGTAAGATATATAAACATACAACATTCAAAGCAAGTAAACATAGTATCTAGTATCTGTATATATCCAATATCTAACATACAAATGGATGTATATATCTATACATCTATTCACTACTAATTAATCTAAGCATAGATAAAGCCCTACAATCCATTAAACAACCTAATTTAGCAACATACAAATGAGAAAACCAAAAATACATCACTGGAAGACACTTACCTTGAGGTAGGGCAACTAATCCAGTAGCTCACAGCCCTACAATCCACTGTCCGGAAACTACACAAGAACATCCACACACCAATCTTCCAAGAATCAGTATAGAACTGATCTATAAGTAGTAGATTGCTAAACCCTAACAAACTAGACAACACTTACCTCAATAGAACCCACACCTCCTCACCCGAGACCTCCACAGCTTCAAGAAGTGGAATTGGCAGTGACCGACAACAGGGAAGGTCCACCGTACACTGACCCAATGCTTCCTCTAATCCAGAACAGGAAGATCATCACGAAAAGAAACAAATTCACACAAGATTCTTGAATCCACCGAATTTCTCGACAAAGCCTTACCTAAATCAATCACCTACAGCTGGTGTCGCGCGATCCACCTCAGCTGGCGACGATCTGCAATGCCCTCCAGTGAACAGATCAAGGAGGAGAAATGAAGAGGATCGATCTGCTGGAGCCGACGCGAGTCCCGTACCTCGCGATGCCCTAGATGCCGAATCCTGTCGAACGCGCGCAAGAATCTGTCGAGGAAGCGATCGCTCCACCGGAGGTAGCTTGGACAACGTCAAAACCGTCGAGATCCGGTGACGTTCTTCCGGTGACGCGGCGAGGACGAGATCGTCGGGGAAGATCCATCATCCATCTGCGTCGGATCGTCCGAGAGAGAAAATCGAGAGAGAGAGGAAAATAAGAGGAGAGGAAGAAGAATTGGTAGCTTGCTTCCTCCTCAAAGCTCCGGTGGTTGCTTTGCGCCGGCGCGTTCGCGAGCAAAAAGAGGAGGAGGAGGACGTCGGTGACGGGTTCGTCCGCGCGAGAGAGAAAGAGGAAGAAGAGAAGAGTCGGGTGATTTAGTTAAGGAAATTAAACCCTAAATAACACCTCAATTAAAAACTAATAATACGTATTTTTAAATCGGCTTCTTTCCCCCTAATAAATTTATCCCCTTAAATGATTTATACCTCATTTAAATTTAAAAAAAATAAAAATTCCTAAAAAAATCTAATAAAATTATTTCTCAAATTACCTTATTATTTAATTTACGATATCTTACACATCCCAACCTACATGAACAAATATATGACCAACATATAACAAATATATAACAAGCATTGACTGTAGGAGAACGCTTTATCACGAATAGTCTGATGGGCAGCTAGGTAAACAAATAGTCACCGTTTACAGGTAAACTCGCTACCACGAAGGGTCTCGTGGATAAGCCAGATAAGTAAATAGTCACTATCTATAGGCGAACTCGTTACCACGAATAGTCTCGTGGGCAGACAGAGTATATATGTAGTTGTATATCTACAGACTGCACGCGAACTCGCTACCATGAATGTCTCATGGGTAGTCGTATGTATTATGATCCCTGACAACTCTCTCAACCACAAATGGGAGACAATGGTCGACAAGATATATCAAAGGTCACTAACGACTCTCTCAACCACAAATGGGAGATAATGATCGACAGGCTATAACAACGATTGCTAACAACTCTCTCAACCACGAATAGGAGACAATAATCCACAGGGTATAACATTGTAGGTCTAACATCACTAGCGTTTATACATGAGCCTAAATAACAATCAAAGTCTAGTAGGATACCAGGTATCCTACAATATGGTATGATCCTACTAATACCCAGGCATGAATAAATATTAAGCTGATAACTTAGTCTGATATTTTATAGCTATGCTACAATATAGTGTCGCTAGCATAATGGTACGAGCATAAATGATCATAAATAACATGGATAACGAGACTACAAAGATATCAAAATAGATCAATATACAAGATCAAGCTCAAGAAATAAGAGTGAATAGAGTCAAAGTAAATACAACAATCAACCAAAATAATAAGTCATGCACTAAGGTCAATGAACTATGAAAGCAAGGGAAAAAAGTACCCGCCTTTATCTATAGTTTGTATTGAAATAAATCTCATGTCAAGATGTCTGTCTTATATCAATGTCATGCATAACCGGATATATATATATATATATATATATATATATATATATATATATATATATAATATTATAACTAATTTCCAACATAAGCCAAATAGCTAAATCTAATCCTAAACCTATTAGACAACCATGTTTTAATTCCATTTAACAACCCATCACTTCCTTCAAGCTAATCTTCTTATGAATTAATCCAACCCGATTAGTTAACTATTCATGTTAACATACTTCAATTATTCAATAAGATATAAACTAACAATTCAACTAATGAGTTCAACTAATGAATGAATCTCCCATCCATTATCTCTTAACACTGTAATTGATTAAGCATCATGCATCATTTATCCAAATCAATCCAAATAGCTATTAATTCTTCACTTAATCAATTAATCCACATATCTATGAGTTAATCCATAATTCCAGTATCTCTTATCAATTCCATGATTCAATTAATCACAACATCATTTTAACTAACAACCCAATGCAGAAAATGAAATCTGATACTAAACACATCTTCCCATTATCAACTAATTAATCAATCCAATGAATCTGTAAATCCATTTAATCACACGATTCACTAACCTAATGTTCCAATCAACCATGAAAATGGATCTACCCACTTATTCCATAAACTAAAACAATCACGTTTACACAACCCTAGAAATCAAAATCAGAAATTACCTTATCCGGCCTATCCCTCTCCGATGGTGGATCCCTGGCGGCAGTACACGACGACAACAATAGTGAGCAGAAGGGGTCAACAATTTGCTCACAGTGAGATTCCGACAACATGCTATTGTGGATGACGCGCTTCAGTCCCGATCGAAATAGAAAACTTGCAACAGGGAATATAGCAGAAGCTATGAAACTTCAAAGCTTTCTAATGAAGTATACCGTGGATGGATGGGACAGGGAGGAGTTGTCAGCGGTGGAATAGATAATGGCCTCATATTAGAAAGAAAGCTCTCCGGTGGTAGCACCTGGTCTGGACTACGCTGGAGGTGGCGTCTAGCGTAGGGCTCTCTAAGATGGGCATGGCACGACAAAGAGGGGCGGTGACGAGAGCGATGGCGTCAGAGCGATGGTAGAGGTCTAGGGCACGACAAAATGGTTGGTTGGTTGGTTGTATTAGTCGTGCCCCCTGGCCGCTGCTACGCTGGTAGCGTTAGCCTCGGAACTGCCCGACAACTGGCGGTGAGGCACGGACGGCGGTCGACCAGTCGACGCAGGAAGGAGAGGATGAGAGACAAATCGGGAAGAGGAATCAGGAAAATGATTTTTTTTTATTTTTAAATGTTTTTCCCAAAACTTGGAATAAAGCTGTCAATCCCGCAAGAACATATATTAATAAATCTAGATCTGAAATTGGATGGTCAATTGTAGCTAAATTATTGACAACGGTCTTGATTGGTTGTATATATTCATTGATAGACTTATCTCTTCATTGCACCTATTGTAACTGCATGCGAAGTTGAAGAACACGTGCTTGAGAGTGTGAAGCAAAGGTTTGAGCAAGAGCTTCCCATATTTGACGAGAACTAACAAGCCTTACAATTGTAGGAAGTATAGGTTTACTAATCGTTGAAATCAGTCATATCATAATTAGTTGATCCTTCTTACTCTATATAGTATAGTTTGAATCATCTTCTTACGGTTTAAGAGACATACCATCAACAATTCTGAGTAAATCATGAACATGAAGTAGCGAAATAAATTGCATCTTCCAAAACATATAATTATCATTGTTGAGTTTGATGAGTAAATAAGACATGTCATTTAGGGGTAAGGAAGAGAGTTGTGTCGCAAAATTTGTTTCTATGGTGAATGATGGAGAAGAAAGTTATGACATTATAAAAATAATGAGTTGTGTAATGATAATTTATCTGTGACGAAGGATGAAAGAGAGATTAGGAGCAAAGGAGCAAATTTATAGTTGTGAGCAACGTGAACAACAAGTTTCTTTGGCGTGGCAGAAAACCAGGAAGAGTGACAAATAGAAGGCCAGAGCTTCTCGTGGTAGAAAACCAAGATAAGCAGTAAATAAAAGGCTGAAGCTTCTCCTATTGGTGGCTTGTCTTGGCCGGAACAGTGATTGGACGGCAGAGAGGATGCAGCAGCAATGAGTGACGTCAACAGTAAAGAAAGGAGAAAATCACTTCTCGACTACGACTACTACTGGAAGATCCCTTGGCTGCTGCTACTAGCAGAAGAGAGTCCTCCTGTCGGTGTCGCACAAATCTTGGTTGTAGATTACTGGTGTCGCACAAAGAGTTCTTGTTGGATGGCGACGGTGGAAGAAAGGTTTTCCTTCATTTCGACGCAGAAGAACAAAAAAAGGGAGAAGTATGAGAGAGAAAGAGAAGGCTAATTAAAAAACGATGGAGCATTTTAGAAAAGCATGAAACGAGGGATTTTAAAAAGATGGCAACAGTGCAAGCATCAAATGCACAGACATAGCAAAAACGAGAAGAGAGAAGAGGTTAATCAAGAGTTTGTCTTTTATTAGATCTCTACCTCAAGAAGTTGAGGGAAGAGAAAAAAAGATGACCCTGATACTGTGTAAGAATGACTTAGCGAAAGGATCTGCCAGGTTATCTTGATGCAATCTTAGTGACAACAACATCTCCTCGTATTAGGTGGTACTTGTACTCTATGTGTTTACTTGTTTTATGGACTCATGGTTCTTTCGAGTTTGCTACTGCACCACTATTATCACAATAAATTGTAATAATTTTGGGCAAACCAGGAATCACATCAAAGTCCATTATGAAGTTTCTGAGCCATACAACTTCTATGGTTGCCTCAGAGGCTGTCACATACTCAGCTTCCATGGTGGAGTCCGAAACACATTTCTGCTTAACACTCCTCCATTGCAATAGCTCCACCTCCTAAAGTAAACACAAAACTCCGAGGTTGACTTACTATTGTCCCATTCAGTCCGAATCTGTGTAACCCACAGGGAGTAAATCATCTACCTTGTAAACTAGCATATAATATCTAGTCCTTCTCATGTACTTTAATATATGCTTTATGACAGTCCAGTGTCCCGGTCCTGGGTGACTTTGATATCTGCTAACCATGCCCTAACAAAACAGATATCCAGTCTCGTACATAGCATTGCATACATTAGGCTTCCTAGAGCCGAAGCATAAGGAACCACCTTCATCTCCTCTATCTTTGATGTTTGAGGAGACATCTCTTTATATAAGGGTACTCCATACCGTAAGGTAAGAAACCTTTCTTGGAGTTTTGCACGCTAAAACGAGCAAAGATAGTATTAATGTATGAAACTTGAGATAAGGACAATATCCTTTTCTTGCGATCCTTATTACTTTGATCCCAAGAATATGTCCACATTCTCCCAAGTCCTTCATACCAAAACACTTGAACAACCATACCCTTACGTCTGACAATCGCTTTGACATTGTTACCAGTGAGCAAAATGTCATCTACGTATAGTACAAGAAATACCACTGATCCTGTCTGAACGCTGACTCAACGGACGCTGGGCACGGGGCTCTCTCCTTGTCGCTGACGTAGATCTTCGGCCAGTCTCCCGAAGCTCTGGCGAACCTGCACAGAAGTCGGGCCGGGAAGGGGTTCCCGGCGGGGACCCTCCGACGCTCAAGTCAGGCAAGCAAGCAACAAAGCAGCGGCTCCAAAAATCGTAGAATGCGTACCTCCGGCGAAATCTGCGGCTCTTTATATAGAGCGGTGAAAGAGCCTCTACACGCCCACCGAGGCGCGTACGTGTCCGCAGCCCATACCTCGGTATGTGCTTGTCAGAAAACTTACCTGACGCCATACCGCTACAGTCCAACCATGTCTTCGATGGGACAACAGAACACCTTGTTGTCAGACTTGGAGTATGGCCTAGCCATAGGACTTGACGGCTGTCAGAAGATGTTCCTGTCCTTCTTTACCCACCACCGACCGGGACGTCCGTCCGGCCGGCTGGACGAAAAGCTCCGTCCGGACGGCCCTCATCCCCTGCGCCGGCCGGGCGGCACGCCCATCACGTCCCGCCTGTCATTTGCATTGATATGCTGGGGAGACTTCCGGGCGGGTGCTACGTAAGGACTGTTAGCAGTATGTCACCTTCTCTTAGGCCTTCCACTTGGCTCTTAGCTATTGTTTCATTGAGCGTCGGAACCCCAATCCTTGTCAGGGCGCCTTTTACTATCAGATATTTACTGGCAAACCGATCGGCTTGCCCTTTTCTCATGAGTCCGGTCGGCTCACCCTTCTTCGACGGACCACCTGGCCTTTTGACCTCCACGTGGCGTTGACCCCTCGTTAGGGGGTCCCGGGCTTTTACCACCGGATCACTTGCCTTCCCCTCGAGTCTAGTCGAAGGAGGCGAAGTCCGACTGACTGGACTGCCGATCTGATTGAGCAACGATCACTGCATTAGGCCGTTCGGCCAGGCATAGGGATACTCATCCGTTCGGCGATATCTTGTCCATGCCTTGTGTTCTCTTGGAATCCATGTCCGATGCTCTTCCCTAATACCCATCACGTGCGCTGCGCACGGTAAGGGGAGCTCATTAAATGCAGCCAGTATCCTGCTGACACGTGGCAATCGTGCGTTTGTCAGAGTATGGCGGTGACGTCACTTCCGATGGGACATCCGCCGTTTGAAATGAACGGCTGGATGATGACCTCGTTATCGTCGACCTGGATCGGACGGTGTAAATTGATCGCGGCCGCCCTTATAAAGCTCCCGACCCCAGCTCTCCGCCGCATTTCGGCCTCATCTCCTCCCGACGTTTCGCTGCTCCTTTCTTCTCCGGCGACCCCACAACCCCCTTCGATCATCCTCTTTGCCCGTAAGGATTCCTTTTCCTTGCCGCCTCTCCTTTTTTCTCTCTATTAGCTATTTCTTTCATCATCCCGCATTCTTTCCCTGTTTTTATTTCTCCCTCCTTCCATCACACGTCCATCCCTAGCCTTATACCATGACCAATACCTCACAGCCGACCGGCGGTGCTCCGGGTCTTTGGTATTCAGCCATGGAAAGCCAGTTCAACGAGGAGGACGCCTTGCGCCTCACTCGAACCTATGATCTACCGACCGACCACCAAATAGTGTTAGCCACACCGACCGATCGACCTCATGAACCGCCGCTCGACACCGTTTTATTCTTCCGAGACCAATTTTTGGCCGGGCTACGCTTTCCACCCCATAAGTTCTTCTTACAAATCTGTAATTATTTTCGCATTCCGCTCGGCCAGGTAGTCCCTAACTCCATTAGGCTGCTGAGCGGAGTGATAGTCCTTTTTAAACTGAACAACATCCCCCTCGACCCTAAGATTTTTCACTACTTTTTTTATCCCAAGCAAGCCGAGTGGGGTACCTTTATTTTCCAATCTAGGATAGGCTTCGTCCTCTTTGATAATATGCCGAGCTCCAACAAACATTGGAAGGAGCACTTTTTCTATGTGTGTTTTCCCGAGCGGCCAACTTTTCGCGATGCCGGCGCAACCGGAGCTCGGCAAATTTAGAGGCAATGCAGCCTACCTTCATGCGGCCGAGCGGTTGGTGGGTCAACGCTATCACATTGACAAGCTGCTACTCCCAGGAGTAATGTACATATTTGGCCTGTCTTCCACCCCAGCCGATCTGCCTTGCAGCATGAGTAAGCGATTCTCATCCCTCCTTTTTCTTTTGTTCTAATTGATTTAATCTTTGTTTCTGCAGCTGAAGTCATGTGGCGTGCTAAGGCGACCGAGAAGCTCAAACTGAAAGCCGCTCAGATTGAGGCGGTGAAGAACAAGGAGGTCGCCGAGCGGGGCCTTGATCCAGCCGATTCGACCGGCGAATTAGGCGAGGGGACCCAGGATGCCCCTGAAGCCTTAGCAGCTACTACCTCTCACAACGAGGCAGCGGGCGGCACAGAACCTTCTACCCAAGCCAAGGTGGAGGGTCGTTCGGCCGATGATGTTCCGCTAGTCACTCGGAAGCGCCGACGACCGGAATCTGCATCTGCCTCAATTCCACTTTATGATCCACAGCCCGAGCGGGGCGCGGATGCTCCGGTGTTGTCCGGGACGGTTTCCCTAGAGAGTACCCCGACCCTACATGGCTCTCCGAGGGCAAGCTCCGAGGTGCTGCCGTCCAGCCCTTCAAGAACTCTGCGCCGTATCAGGCGTTTGGGCGAGCTTCCTTCCTCGTCCACCGGTGGGCCATCCGGTAAGACTGATGCTTCTCAGGGCGAGCCGAGCGGCTAGAACTTAATTAAAACCGTCCTACACCTCCCCTCGGAGGAATACATGGCTGCTGCTGATCGGCCAGTGGTCCCCGAGCAGCAGATCACCTTGATGGGCCCTCTTGCAAAAGCTTGGGAGGACGCTCGGCGCCGAATAAAAGTAATGACTCCCGGGCAGCTCGGCGACAGCAACCTTCAACAGGCCACCGGGGTATGCTCTTTTTCTTTGTTCGTGTATTTGAATTAAGTTTTTAACTCGTTCACTTTTGCTCGTAGAATTGGGTGGAGCAAATTGCCGTTAGCAATCGGTTGGCCGAACTGGAGGATGAATTGAAAAAACTCAAGGCCGCGGGGGACAGCCAACAGTCGACGGCCACTCTGGAGAAGGCCAAAAAATTACTGGAAGCCGAACGGAAACGGGCTTCCGATTTGGCGAGCAAGGTCGTTCGACTTGAAGCGATGGTCAAACAACGAGATAAGGAGATCAAGACGGCGATCACTCGGAAGCGACAGGCCATCGATGACATGGATCGAATGAAGGTGGAGATCAGAGGGCTAGAGCAACGCATCAAGGATCTGGATGCCCTTCTGGCCACCGAGAAGGAGGGCCGCTCGGCCGATCTTCAAAGATTTGATGGAGATTTGAAGGATCTTCAAGCCGCCAGCGACGCTGCCCATGCCGAGCTCAAAGAGTATCAAGAGGGGGAGTCGGCTCGCTCCGACGAGGTGAGGAAGGCATTCGTCCACTCGGATGCCTTTGGGGAGAAATTTACTGACAAGATCTCCCTCACCTTTGAAGAGGCGATCAAAGCGGCTGTGGATCACTTAAAGGCCAAAGGCCACCTGCCCGCCGAGCTGACCATCCCTCCCGAGGACCTCGCGACCGTGATGGGCGCCATCCCTGATCCTCTTTTTGATTTCGACGCGTGAGGAGTATTTCTTATGAACTTTTTTGTATCCCCGCCGTTCGGCCAAACTTATTTCTGCTGTAACCTTTTTGGTTAGCCCTGTGCTTAATAGATAATCTTTTCCTTTCCTTCAACTTTTGTTTTGGCAAGAAATTTCTTTCGTCACATTCAAGTGTTCTTTAAAACCCCTCCGCTCGGCTTCATACTCTAATACGGACTCAAGTCGATTGTTTTCAGAAAATGTCTTTTCCCCATGCGCCTGCATAGCCGCTCGGCGCGCGAACGTCGCACGCTCACGTGCTCCCATCTTTAATTCTTATTAACCATCTTTTGCTTTGCACCTTACCTCACAGAGGTTTTCCATATATTCTTGCTAAGCGAGCCGCTCGGCTGTATGTTGGCCTTCAAGCACAGGCTCTGTCGTCGGTCGGCTCTTACCGCCGGAATGTATCACTTGGATGGACATCCGCTCGGACGTTTATAGACGCCGGCTCGTCTCTCGATATTTAACGTCGGAGCTCGACGGTCTTCCGCTCGGACGTTTATAGACGCCGGCTCGTCTCTCGATATTTAACGTCGGAGCTCGACGGTCTTCCGCTCGGAGGGTATATAGACGCCGGCTCGTCTCTCGATATTTAACGTCGGAGCTCGACGGTCTTCCGCTCGGACGTTTATAGACGCCGGCTCGTCTCTCGATATTTAACGTCGGAGCTCGACGGTCTTCCGCTCGGACGTTTATAGACGCCGGCTCGTCTCTCGATATTTAACGTCGGAGCTCGACGGTCTTCCGCTCGGACGTTTATAGACGCCGGCTCGTCTCTCGATATTTAACGTCGGAGCTCGACGGCCTTTATGGCTAACTTCGATACTACCGATCGGCGCAACCCTTGGCCATCCTTTGAATTAATTTTGATTCCTGCATTACAAGGACACGGACTACTAGCATATACACAAAAATGAGTTACATTCGTGCACCTTTCATCCAGCTCGATAAGGCTGGAGATGATTTGCACTCCACGATCGATCTAGCTGCCGCCCGTCTTCATCCTCCAAATAATATGCGCCCGAGCGGAGCTTTTCAATAACCTTGAAGGGGCCCGCCCACGGTGCCTCCAGTTTGCCGACGTTGCCGACCGACTTGACTTTCTTCCAGACAAGATCGCCGACTTGGAATGATCTGGGGATTACACGGCGGTTGTAATTTTGCTTCATCCGTTGCCGGTACGCCATCAGCCGGACGGACGCCTTGGCTCTTTCTTCTTCGACCAGATCCAGCACCATGTTCCTCCGCTCGGCATTGTCCTCATCGTAATGTTGGATCCGAGCGGACTCGACGCCGACTTCGACCGGAATGACCGCTTCGCCACCATACACCAAATGGAACGGCGTGACGCCCGCCCCTTCTTTCGACGTCGTTTGGATGGCCCATAAGACGTCCGACACTTCATCCGGCCAACTTCCTCCCAAATGGTCGAGCCGGGCGCGCAGAATGCGAAGAATTTCCCGATTGGCTACTTCGGCTTGACCGTTGCTCTGGGGATAAGCCACGGACGTGAAGTGTTGCTCGATGCCGTAGCTTTTGCACCAACCCTCTAGCATCTTCCCTGTGAATTGCCGCTCATTGTCGGAAACCAATCGGCGAGGGATGCCCAACCGACAGATGATGTGTTGCCAGATAAATTTTTTGACCATCTGTTCGGTGATCTTGGCTAGCGGCTCGGCCTCCACCCACTTGGAAAAATAATCAACCGCCACTAGCAAAAATTTCCGCTGCCCGGTCGCCATCGGAAATGGACCGACAATATCCATTCCCCATTGATCGAACAGACATGAAACGGTTGATGCCTTCATTTCCTCTGCCGGTCGGTGGGAGAAGTTGTGATACTTTTGGCACGAAAGGCACGTAGATATTGTCCGGGAGGCGTCTGCTTGTAAGGTTGGCCAAAAGTACCCGGCCAAGAGGATCTTCTTGGCCAACGATCGTCCGCCCGGATGTCCTCCGCACGATCCTTGATGTACTTCTTGGAGGATGTAAGCCGAGTCCTCCGAGCTCACGCATTTCAACAACGGGCGTGAGAAAGCCTTTTTGTAAAGCTGATCACCGATGAGTGTGAACCGACCGGCTCTCCTCCTTAGTAGCAGGGCTTCATACTCATTGGATGGTGTGGCGCCCGAACGGAGGAACTCTATGATGGGTGCCCGCCAGTCGCTTGGAAATGTGAGGCCTTCCATCCGGTCGACGTGCGCCACCAACAGTACTTTTTCAATTGGCTGCTGAATGGCGACCGGCGTTATTGAGCTCGTGAGTTTGGCTAACTCATCAGCTGCTTGATTTTTTGCTCTGGGTATCTTCTGGACAACAACCTCTCTAAAATCGGCTTTGAGCTTCTCGAAGGCTTCAGCGTAGAGCTTGAGCCGAGCATTATTGATTTCGAAGGTACCAGAAAGCTGCTGAGCGGCCAACTGCAAATCTGAGTGAAGTGTTACCCGACCGGCTCCCACATGCTGGGCGGCCTGCAAGCCAGCTATGAGGGCCTCATACTCTGCTTCATTGTTGGTAGCTTTATAATCCAGCCGGACGGATAAGTGCATCTTTTCTTCTTGAGGGGAGAGCAACAATATTCCAATCCCGCTTCCGAGCCGAGTGGACGACCCATCCACATATATTCTCCACATAGCTTCCGGCTCTGAATTCTGAACTTCAGTCACAAAATCCGCCAAGGACTGCGCTTTGATCGCCGAGCGGGGCTGGTATTGGATATCGAATTCACTTAACTCCGTCGTCCATTTGATGAGTCGTCCGGATGCCTCTGGATTTAGTAGAACACGTCCGAGCGGGCTATTGGTTTTGACAATGATCGTATGCGCCAGGAAGTATGGACGAAGGCGCCGAGCGGCGAGGACCAGAGCGAAAGCTAGCTTTTCGAGCCCAGTGTAGCGAAATTCAGCATCTTTTAAAATGTGACTAAGGAAATACACAGGCTCCTCTCCGCTCGCCCTCACCAGTGCTGAGCCGATTGTCTGCTCGGTCGAGGATAGATAAATACAAAGTGACTCCCCAATAGTCAGCTTGGCTAATACCGGGAGCGAATTCAAATATGCCTTTAAATCTTCGAACGCCCGGTCGCATTCTTCGTCCCAGTGAAATTTTGTAGCCTTTCGTAAGATCCTAAAAAAAGGAAGGCTCCGGTCGGCGGTTTTGGAGATGAATCTGGACAGAGCGATTATCCGACCGGTCAAACGCTGCACTTCCCTTGTATTTCTTGGAGGCGGCATATCTTGTAGGGCTTTCACCTTGCTTGGTCACTATGTACCCCAAGAAACGCCCTCCTTTTGCTCCGAACAGGCACTTCTGGGGATTTAGCTTGACTCCATATTTGCGTAGCGTTCGGAAGGTTTCTTCCATACCCTTGAAGAGATCGGCCGCTCGGACGGACTTAATGAGAATGTCGTCCACATAAACTTCTAGATTTCGCCCGATCTGCTCTCTGAATACTTTATTCATCAAGCGCTGATATGTGGCCCCCGCGTTCTTCAATCCGAATGGCATCACATTATAGCAATAAGTACCGTCAGCAGTCACGAAGCTGACTTTTTCTTGATCTTCACGGGCGAGCGGCACTTGGTGATATCCCTGGTAGGCGTCGAGCATACAGATTAATTCGTATCCGGCCGTAGAGTCCACCAGCTGATCTATCCGGGGCAGAGGATAAAAATCTTTCGGGCAAGCTTTGTTGAGATCCCGAAAATCTATGCACACTCTCCACTTGTTGCCTGGCTTGGAGACTAATACTACGTTAGCCAACCAGCTCGGGAACTGCACCTCTCGTATATGGCCGGCCTCCAGAAGTTTTTCCACCTCCGCTCGGATGATGGAATTCTGCTCGGCGCTGAAGTCCCTTTTTCTTTGCTTTACGGGCCGTGCGTCTGGTCGGACATGTAGCTCATGCTGCGCTATGCTCGGCGAAATTCCAGGCAGCTCATGCGTCGACCAGACGAAGACATCGTGATTTCTTCGGAGGCATTGGATTAGCTCCTCTTTCTGCTTCTCCTCCAGATCGGACGCAATAAAAGTCGTGGCCTCCGATCGGGATGGGTGAATCTGCACTTCCTCTTTTTCTTCATAAACTAAAGAGGGAGGCTTTTCTGTGATGGCGTTTACCTCGATCCGGGGCGCCTTCCGAGCGGAATTGGCTTCTGCTCGGACCATCTCGATATAGCATCGCCGAGCTGCTAGTTGATCTCCCTGTACTTCTCCCACTTTGTCCTCTACGGGGAACTTGATCTTCTGATGGAAGGTTGAGACGACCGCTCGGAATTCGCTGAGCGTCGGTCGTCCCAAAATGATGTTGTAGGACGAGGGAGAGTCGACCACCACGAAGTTTGTTGTTCTTGTCCTCCTGAGCGGCTCTTCTCCCAGCGAGGTAGCCAGCCGGATCTGTCCGACCGGCTGAACTTCGTTACCCGTAAACCCGTAGAGCGGAGTTGTCATGGGCAACAGCTCGGCTCGATCAATTTGCAGCTGATCGAACGCCTTCTTGAATATGATGTTGACTGAGCTCCCTGTGTCAACAAATACGCGGTGAATAGTGTAATTGGCTATTACCGCTTTGATGAGTAGAGCATCGTCGTGGGGTACTTCAACTCCTTCCAAGTCCCCGGGCCCGAAACTAATTTCGGGTCCTTCCGCTCGTTCTTGGCTACAACCGACCGCATGAATCTGGAGCTGCCGGACGCTCGCCTTTCTAGCTCGGTTGGAGTCTCCTCCGGTCGGCCCGCCAGCAATAACGTTGATCTCGCCTCGGGAAGTATTGCTTCTATTTTCCTCTTCCCGAGCGGACGGTCGAGACCGTTCTCTGGACGCTCGGCGATTCTCCTACCTTGGAGAACGATGCCGATCGGGAATCTGTTGTCGTGGCCTATCAGCTCGCGTCCGATCGGCTTCATGAGTTCTCTGTTGCCTGTCGACTGAGGGAGACCGTCGTCCGGCTTTCCGGGGCACAAGATGAGCCACGAAGGGAAGACTTCGACAATCCCTTGTGTTGTGCGTATCCGTCCGGTGGAAGGAGCAGAACATCGGGGTCCATCTCTTCTTTGGCTTGGGCCGGGCGGCAGCTACCTCTTGCACATGGGACCTGGCGTGGGGGGATCGGATTGCTTCGGCCCTTGATCCTCTAGGCGGTTGATGAGCGGCGTGCTATTTCCGCTCGGCCGGAGGAGCCCGCTCGGCTGGAGTTTCCTTTTTCCTTGCCGCTTGCGCTTCTTCCACGTTGATGTATTCGTTAGCCCGGTGTAGAATGTGATCGTAATCTCGGGGCAGCTTTCGGATGAGTGATCGGAAAAAATCCCCGTCCACTAGGCCTTGTGTGAAGGCATTCATCATGGTTTCCAAAGTGGCCGTTGGAATATCCATCGCCACTTTGTTGAATCGCTGAATGTAAGCTCGGAGCGATTCACGGGCTTCTTGCTTGATGGCGAACAGGCTCACGCTCGTTTTCTGGTAGCGTCGGCTGCTTGCAAAATGGTGGAGGAAGGCCGTTCGGAAGTCCTTGAAGCTTGTGATGGATCCGTCCGGCAGCCTCCGAAACCACTGTTGAGCCGATCCCGAGAGTGTGGTAAGAAAAACTCGGCATTTTACTCCATCTGTGTATTGATGGAGAGTAGCTGTGTTATCAAACTTACCCAGATGATCATCTGGGTCAGTTGTCCCATTATACTCGCCGATCGTCGGAGGCACATAGTGCTTCGGCAGAGGATCTCTCAGAATATCCTCTGAAAATTGGCGATTAATCCTCTCGGGTGATGCGTCCGCTCGGGGGGCTTTCCCCTTTCTGTCATCTCGTCTAGGCATCTCATCCGAAGAAGATCCCCTATCTCTATGAGCTGGTACGGCTTCAGGGGTGCGGAATAGGGCTCGATGAAATGCAACGGTGGTCGGTAGTGCTTCCGCTCGACCACCAGACGCTGATGTTGCTTGCTGCTCCGGCCGCTCGGCTATGGCTTTCTGTTTTTGCTCCACAAGCTTGGCGGCCCTTATCTCGATCAGAGCGTCGAGTTCCTCGTTCGAAAGCGTCACCATGTGTTGTCGTCCAGTCTCGTCCATTGCTTCCGATCGGATGCAGGAGCGTTCCCACAGACGGCGCTAAATTGATCCTGTCCGAACGCTGACTCAACGGACGCTGGGCACGGGGCGCTCTCCTTGTCGCTGACGTAGATCTTCGGCCAGTCTCCCGAAGCTTTGGCGAACCTGCACAGAAGTCGGGCCGGGAAGGGGTTCCCGGCGGTGACCCTTCGACGCTCAAGTCAGGCAAGCAAGCAACAAAGCAGCGACTCCAAAAATCGTAGAATACGTACCTCCGGCGAAATCTGCGGCTCTTTATATAGAGCGGTGAAAGAGCCTCTACACGCCCACCGAGGCACGTACGTGTCCACAGCCCATACCTCGGTATGTGCTTGTCAGAAAACTTACCTGACGCCATACCGCTACAGTCCAACCATGTCTTCGATGGGACAACAGAACACCTCGTTGTCAGACTTGGAGTATGGCCTAGCCATAGGACTTGACGACTGTCAGAAGATGTTCCTGTCCTTCTTTACCCACCACCGACCGGGACGTCCGTCCGGCCGGCTGGACGAAAAGCGTCGTCCGGACGACCCTCATCCCCTGCGCCGGCCGAGCGGCACGCCCATCACGTCCCGCCTGTCATTTGCATTGATATGCTGAGGAGACTTCCGGGCGGGTGCTACGTAAGGACTGTTAGCAGTATGTCACCTTCTCTTAGGCCTTCCACTCGGCTCTTAGCTATTGTTTCATTGAGCGTCGGAACCCCGATCCCTGTCAGGGCGCCTTTTACTATCAGATATTTACTGGCAGACCGATCGGCTTGCCCTTTTCTCATGAGTCCGGTCGGCTCACCCTTCTTCGACGGACCACCTGGCCTTTTGACCTCCACGTGGCGTTGACCCCTCGTTAGGGGGTCCCGGGCTTTTACCACCGGATCAACCACCATGTTTCCGTTACTTTTCTTGTATACACAAGATCCATCCAGTCACTGAATAAATCCATAAGACTGGATCACTTCATTAAATTGGATGTTCCAAGATCTCT
Source organism: Zingiber officinale (assembly GCF_018446385.1). Classification (NCBI taxonomy): domain Eukaryota; kingdom Viridiplantae; phylum Streptophyta; class Magnoliopsida; order Zingiberales; family Zingiberaceae; genus Zingiber; species Zingiber officinale. Next base: position 166,798,186 of record NC_055988.1, read on the forward strand.
TGCTTCATTATATGTCCATGGATCAAGTTCATGTTCACCAGAGATCAAGTCCAAAGACTCTCCCAAAAACTACCCTCCCACTACGATGAGGCATTTCTTGTGCACCATTTGTGACACGTGTTGTAGTTTCTTATGGTATCCCATTTTGTACCGTTGGTTCTAAAGTAGGCGTGTCTTCTCTAATAAGAATCACATTGGTCAAATGTCTACATTTATGTTAAATGTAGTTGTCCATTTAATTTATATTGTAGATAACATGGTGTGTGGTGTCACACAGAAGATCATGTTATCAGTTCCTGATAAATTATAATTAGTAGCTCATAACCAAGATGGATTGGGACAAACCATTAGAATGATTGTAGTATAATTTGGTATTAGTTTATCTTGACTATAAAGTTACACTAGTACACTATGTGTGTATTGAGCAGGACCATCTGAGGTTGTTTCTTTTTATACTGACTGCATAAAAGAACAAAACCTCTGTTATTATGGATGTGCGTACTCTTAATCCCGATATAATAACAAGCACATATACTTAGTATTTATTTCTTTAATTTATCAATGTGTGAGATTTAGTTCGTTAAATCAATAGACCCGATAAGTTGGGAAATGATATTATTTATATGGTGTGTTGTTGATTATAAAAAGAAATTGTGTCCTAGTAATCTAGGTTGATGATGCCCCCTTGAGGAGCTCATAAGGATTGTCATATAAACCCTGCAGGTGGACTTAGTTCGACATGACAATAAAGTTGAGTGGTACTACTCTTGGAGCTAGATATTAATTAAATGAGTTGTCAGTAACACATTTAATTAATGTGCATTCAATATCTTAAACATAGGGAGACTGACACACTCATAATAAGAAGGAGTCCATAATGTAATTTGGGATTGGTGCGATAGTTCAATAATAACTCTTTAGTGGTGATCCTGTCCGAGCCAGAAGTCAACAGACGCTGGGCATGTGGCGCTCTCCGGCTCGCTGATGTAGATCTCCAACCGGTGGCACGATGCTCCGGCTAACTTGCACAGAAGTCGGGTCGGGAAGGGGGTTCCCGGCGGCGACCCTCCGACGCTCAAGTCAGGTAAATTACGATGAACAAGGTGGCTCCCAAAGTCTCAGAATACCTCTCGAAAAATCCCCCCCTCCAGCGAAGTCTGAGGCTCTTTATATAGAGATGTGAAGGGTTTGGGCACGTGTACCGAGGTCACTAGTAGAATTTTAGCTTTTTACTTCGGCACTCTTTACTTCGGCGATTATGAATTACGAAGTAATATATAACAATCAACTTCGTTAATAATACTAGCGAAGTAAAATATTATTTATTACTACAGAATTTTAAAAACAAGTGCTTCACTATTAATTTTAATACTATTTTACTTCGGTATATTATTTTTGATAAAGTAAAAAAGTTTCAAATATATAGATAATTTTTGTTATGAAGTAAAAAAAATGAACCGGATAGGAATTAATTAGACTTCTAATTCCTATCTCAATTCTAATTGTTACTAATCTTAATTAAAATTAGAAAAAATTAGAATCTTTTTATTAACAAGCCACGCAAAAAGTAATTCCAAGCCCTAGCCCTAGAAATTACTCGTGCGTGCCGTCTCCTGCCTTCTACCGCACCTCGCCGTTTTCCCACTTGCATCTTCTTCCTCCGCGTCTTCAGCCACAGCTCCATTTTTTCAGCTCTAGCTTGTGTCTCCATCATCCGCGTCTCAAGCCTTGCATCTCCGTTCTCGGATCTGCATCGCCAGCCTGCATCTCCAGCTTTGGGCTCCTACATCCTCTGTTTTTTACGTCTCCAGCGTGCGTCTCCGTCCGCCATTTGTGCGTCTTCAGGCTTGCATTATATAGGGTCAGTCTTCTACTGCCCTCTCTTGGATCTAGTTTGATGCTTATTGAAATGTGCTTTCTAAGCTATCAGTGAATCGTTGAATCGTTGATGCTTATAGAAATCTGCTTTGACTGATTTCTAGTTCATTGTCTTCTATTCTCAAGAAATCAGTAATCGTTGAAATTTTGAGGGATTATTTAGGAATTTGATTGTTGATATATCTATTCAAGTATGGTCGATATACCTTTTTTAATATGGAAGATTTAACAAAGGGATGTTCAAGGTATCGAGGATAAACAAATTGAGGATAATAATGAACTAATTAGGTCAGGTCAAGATCCTACAGTTCACACCATAATCTTCCTACAGTTATTTGCAAATTTATACTAATTGATAAATTTTGCAGTAAATCAATTCCAATAAAACTAGACGGTGATTTTTTTTAAAAAAATTGATTCCTTTTGTTGATTACAATTTTGTTCAAATATTAGGTAGTCAATGGCAAAGAGATATGCTTGTTGAAGTTCCTAATATCTTAATTTCATATCATGACAATTCACTTCTATGTCTTCTCATAGTTTATTATTAGCTTGTATAGGATATTGATGGTTTTTACTGCAGTTGCTGCTAGGTTCTGTCACATGATTCATGGTTTTCTTCCACTAAATATCTACCTTCAATATGCATGGCTTTTCCTATTTATATATATGTCTGTAAATTTTCATTCATTATTGTGTATTGTAATTAACACATGCATGTTATTAATTAACACAACTTGAGTACGAAGATGAGAGAATCCTACAGCAGATTCATAACCTACACAAATTCTCTTCGCCCATGCTAAATGCTAATGCTAAATTGATTAGGATGCTAATGCTAATGCACCACTAGTATTGAACTGCCTTATTTTTATTTATCAATTTGCTCTTTCATTATATGTTCATATTATTATATTGTTAGTTCCCTTATATTTCATTTATGTTCTATTGCAGGAAAGAGCATAATGGGTCGTAAAAAGGAGGGGAAAAAACCTACAGTTGAAGAGCTACAAGACTTAAATGAAGATAAGCTGCATGGAGGTATTGATGCAGAGCAACATGGACTTTCTAATGAAGAAGAAGGTCTTGTAGATGTGCAAAAGAAGAAGAGAGGACCTACATTGATGGGTAAACTAACTGCAGCTGCAAGATGGGGCAAAAAAGCAAAGATTGATTATGATAACATGGGAAGGCCAGCATACAATGCAAATGGAAGGGCTTTACAATCATACATTGGCTCTATTGCTAGATCTATGGTGCCAATTAATATAAAGTCCTGGCCTGATGTTCCAGAAAACATAAAACAAAAAGTTTGGGAAGAGATCTCTGTAAGTATAAGATTAGATTTTATATATTGTTCATTTAAATTTGTTAATTTAGTTTATACATAAAGTGTATATAACAGCAAGGGTTTAGATGCAATTCAACATCTTTGTATGCTAATGCTTGTTATACTACAAATGTCTTAAGGCTGAATTGCAAGTGTTCATTAACTGCAAAAATCTGTAATGCTTAACAGAAAGTATAATGCTTGTTATATAATTTTTTCGTAATGTCTGTTATATTGCAAGTGTCTTAATTATAACAGCAAGTGTTCATTAACAGCAAGTGCTTGTTAGACTGTAATGCTTATTATACAAATCTGTAATTGTATCAACATCTCTATAATGCTTGTTATACAAATCTTCATTACCTATATACAGATTTCAGCATGTCTTAATTACCTACTGTAATGCTTGTGAGTCTGTTGTAATATTTTTTTTAGTAGAATTACTAGTAGAATTTAGTAGAAATCAGCATGTCTTAATAGTACCAACTAATATTTTTTTTTGCAGAATGTCTTCGAACTAGCTCCACAAAGTGAGACTACTGTAATGAGTTCAGCAGCTCAAAAGTGGCGAGATTTCAAAAACAAATTGACCAGCAGATTTGTATGGCCGAATAGGAAAAATCCTGAAAAGTTAATTTCTCCCCCAAGTCAGTATCAGCTCCTAATAACAGATTGGAAAGCATTTGTGGATGCGAGACTGGATCCATCATGGGAGGTATAATTTATAAATTGTCATGTTTTTTTTAAGAACTATTAATTTCCATACTTAAATAAAAAACATAATGATGTAGGTTATTCATGAAAAACAAAAAGAACGGACCATGCATTGTAAATATCACCATAGAATGTCTCGTAAGGGTTACATCGGCTTGGAGGCTGAAATGGTAAGATATATATGGAGTATTCTATTTGTTATTTTAAGTAAGTTTTTCATGTTCTTAAACTGATGAATTTTGAATTGTAGAGAGAGAATAATATAATTGCTGAAGACGAGGAAGTTGATAGATCAGTGCTTTGGCGTAAAGCCCGGGAAGATAAATCTGGCAACATAACAAATGTGGAGACGTCAGAAGTTGCAGGAAAAATTGTAAATGTTTAGTTTTATTCAATATCCATATTGCCTAGATAAATAAAAATGTAGTTTTTGGATTGATTGTTATGTCTTCAATTGTAGGATGACTTGTTGGAAAAGAAAGAGAAAGGAGAGTTTAAATCTTCTGGAATGAATGATGTGCTAACCACTGCTTTAGGAAGCCAAGAACATTATGGAAGGGTTCGAGGTGTGGGAGGGTTCGTAAAACCTCAAGTCTACTTTAAAACTCCAAGAAAGAAGAGAGAATCAGTCCCAAACACTATGGCCGAAAACTTCAAAGAACAATTGGAAGAGACTAAGAGGTTAAAGGCTGAATTGGAGAAATTGAAAGCTCAACTTGCTAGTGTTATGCCAGACAAATTTTGATTTACATGGGGTATGTTATGTCTAACTTACAATATTTGTTTGCATTTTAATATTTTATTTGGAACTTGCCCACACTTTGAAACATTTCTAACCAAGTTATATAATCTTTGAGTGCAGTTATCTCTATAAATATTTGAGTGATGAAGACAGGGCTGATTATGTTTCATTTGTGGATCCCGGCAACATACCTACATGCCCACTTGGTAAAGATGGTCGTGACATATCACAACATATTGCCGATCAGTTGAAAGCAGTGTGTAGAGACAGCATCTGCCTCATCCCATACAACACTGGGTAATATTTTAATTATTTATCGATTCTTATTACATATTAGTCAATGTTATATTTTTATTTTTGCAGGTACCATTGGATCTTGACTATTGTCAATGAAGATAAAAATATGATATATTTATTGGACTCTATGTCTAATAGAAATCGAGACGATGCATGGAAAACTATGGTGACCAGGTAAGTAGTAGATTGTGTTGATTTTGAATGCATTCACTTATAAATATGAAAAATATAACTTTTTTACTTTTTAAAATGTAGTGGGGTCAAGATGTACAATGCCTCAAAAGGTATTGCTAAAGCACCAGGTTTTAAGCAATTGACGATATGTATTGTACATATATATTAACACATGAATGGATAGTTCTTATTATTTGGATTGTAATTGTTGCATTACTTTTTTGATTACATTATAGGGTAATCTAAAACAAAGTGGTTCTGTTGAATGTGGATATTGTGTGATGAGGTACATGAAAGAGATAGTTGAATGTGAAAATCCACAGTTAGAGAAGATGGTGAGTTTCTTCTTTATGATATATAATATATGAATGTAATGATTTTATAAATCTAATGCATTTTTGTATTTTTTTTACATAATAGTTTGCAGGAACAATCAAGAATCAATATTACAACCAATCTCAATATGATGAAGTCAGAAGTGAATGGAGCGAATTTATCTACTCGTATCTAGATGTCTAAATGAGTCGTGTAGGTTAGGATAAATATTTTATTTTACATTATGAATTTTTGGACATACATACTTGTGGATACACTTTTGGTTTGTGGATGTATTTTTTAGTTATGTTTGTGGAGTAATGGATATATATATACTTGTGGATTGATGGATAAATTTCTAGATTGTTATGGTATTTGTCATTTTGTTATATATATATATATATTGTTTAATTTTGATGAAGTGAAAAATATATTTTTACTTCGTCACATTAAAATTGTGTCGAAGTCAAAGGTAACATTTACTTCACCACATTTAATAATTGCGAAGTCGTATCTTATCAATTACTTCAGTATAATATAAAACAATGAAGTCTTGACAATCAATTACTTTGTTAATAAATATAAACTATGAAGTAACATAATACCAACTACTTCGATTAATATAAAATATGGTGAAGTTATAGATTATATTTACTTCGCCAATCAATATAAACCGTGACGTTACATATCATCTATTACTTCAGCACATTACACAACCGATGAAGTAAAAGATACTATTTTACTTCGGCAATCCATTTAAATCATGCAGTTGTATATCATTTTTTACTTCGGCACTTTATAAAACGAACTAAGTAAAAGATGTTTTTTTACTTCAGCATTGGTCCAACTTTGAACCGGTTTTGCCTCCTTGAACCGGTCAAAGACTTCGCTTTTTTCTTGGATACGACTTCGGTAATAGGATGAAGTAAAATATTACCCTATTACTTCACGTGCGTCTACTTCGGTAATTATCTATCTATGACTTCGGTGAATATACGAAGTAAAAAGCCATAATTCTACTAGTGGGTGCATACGTGTCCTCTGTCCTTTCCTAGGTATGCGGCTGTCAGAAAGCTTACCTGACCCATATCGCTACAGTCAAAGCATGCCCTTGATGGGACAGCAGAATCCCCTGTCACAAGATTTGGAGCATGGCACACACGTGAAACCTACCGGTTGTCAGAGAAAGGAGTCCCCTGTCCTTTTCCCTTGCTCCAAACTTGTTGTCCGGGCAGACAGCTCCCTCAACATCCGGCCGGACATCCGCAGTGGTTTACTTGTGCTTTGTGGAGACTAATAAACAGGGGTGCTTTATGACTTTGGTCGGTCAAAAGGTCAGCTCGGTCCATGACCTTTTGAACTGAGCGTCGGAACCCCGATTTGACAGGGTGCCTTCCAACCATAAGTGCGAGCCGGCCGGCAGTTCGGTCGGACCGGCCGTCTATGGCCGTCCGTCCGGTCGGACCACACTCTCCCCCGGATGGGCGGCTGCTCCGGTGACTTCCCCTTGACGTTGACTTTGCAGGGGGGGCCCGCTCTTACTACCGGATCACTCTACGGCCGTCCGTCCGGTCGGACCACACTCTCCCCCGGATGGGCGGCTGCTCCGGTGACTTCCCCTTGACGTTGACTTTGCAGGGGGGGCCCACTCTTACTACCGGATCAAGTGGTATGAGTTATTATTGATGAACTTGAGTTGGGTGTTTGGGGCGAACACAGGAAGCTCAAGCTCATCGGGAGACCTAAACCAATTTCTCCTCTAGGTCCCTGTTGTAGCCTCAATAAAGCCTTGTATCCACAAAGTTAATTCTTACCCAAGTAATGGGTCGGACACATCCTTGCTTGGAGCAAGGGGGTCGACCAAGCATTAATTTGGAGACAAGTAGTGGCCGACCAAGCTTGGTGCCCAAGCTAGGGGCCAGTCACATAAGAATAAAAGGGAGTTTTTAATTTTGTGTTAAAACTTTCCTTTTATAGTCATCCTCATGGTTTTAAAAGAGATTTTAAAATTTTAAAATCTTTCTTTTTATAACTATCTACAAAAGATTAAAGAGAGATTTTAATTTTGTTAAAATCTTTCCTTATTTGTAGTTATCTATAATGTTTAAAAGAGAGATTTTAATTTTTGATAAAACTTTTCTTTTTTGTAACCATGATTTAAAAAGATAAGTTTTAATTAATCTTTCCTTTTTTGTAGTTGTCTACATATTTTAAAAGAGAGAGATTAATTTTAAAACTTTTCTTTTGTTGCCATGTACAATAGAAAATTTAAAAAAGAGAGATTTTAATTGTTAATATTTTTTTTTTTTGCCAAGACAAAGGATTATAAAAGAGAGGCAGAGGGTGCCTTATGATATTAACCTAACCCTTGCCTCCTCTTATATTATCCTTGTGGCTAAAACTCTCTCTTGGTCGACTCCTCTTCTTCTCCTTGGTGGCCGACTACTTGGAGGAGAAAAAGAAGAGAATGTAGTTTCCTATTTTAGCATCCCTTGGTGGCTCGAGAGTCTTGGAGGAGAATAAGTGGTTCAGGTGGATTTCATCTTGGTAGATCGTTGCCCACACAACGTCCAAGAGGAGGAGAGGAATACAATAGAAGATCAAGAGGTCATTAGCTACAACGAAAGGTATAACTAATTAATGGTTTCTACTTCAAATTAATTAGTTAGTTTTCTTTGCATGGATTCTGAAGCACCAACACAAGATGCTAGCGAGTTTATGTTTCGATTTCGTGCTATCAATTTTGTATTTCAATTTTACGTTTCGATCTTGTGTTTCTATTGTGGTCTCTGTAGTTAAACCTAGGGTTACTGTAAAAAGTTAAATATCCAATTTCTTTGAAAGACTTTATCTAGGAGTGGTGGATGATCCCATAACCAAGAAGACCTAGTGCCTCGCCATGTTTAACCTGGAAGCCAATCTTTGAAATAAATATTTAATCAACTTCTGTAATATGGTTTAACTTAGGAAGATCACATCGGTTAAAGTTGGAGTAAAAATGTTAAGTATAATTTCCAATCCAAGTTTAACTTCTGAAGAGCAACTTGGATTAATAATGTTAAGCATCGTTTGTAATCTAAGTCTAACTTCAGTAGAGCACATGAGTAGCTAGGTTAAGTTCTGTGCTTGTATACATTTTTGTACAGGGGAAACAAAACGGTGTTCTGAGTAGCAACCAACAATTAGTTTACGGGAGTAAATCATCTGCCTAGTAAACCAGCATATAATCTCTAGTCCTTCTCAGGTACTTCAATATATGTTTTACGGCAGTCCAATGTCCTTGCCCTGAGTTACTTTGATATCTGCTAATCATGCCCACAGTAAAATAGACATCCGATCTCGTACATAGCATCGCATACATTAGGCTCCCTACAGTCGAAGCATAAGGAACTGCCTTCATGTCCTCTATCTTCTTTGATGTCTTAGGACACATATCTTTAGATAAAGGTACTTCATGCCGAAAAGGTAGAAAATCTTTCTTGGAGTTTTGCATGCTAAAACGAGCTAGGATAGTATTGATGTATGAAGCTTGGGATAAGGACAATATTCTTTTTCTTGCGATCCCTTATTACTTTGATCCCAAGAATATGTCCACATTCTCCCAAGTCCTTCATATCGAAACACTTGAACAATAATAAAGCTTAGTATTTTCTATTGATGTTTGTCCTTAGCACAGTACAATATATATGTTGGTGTGGGAAGCATCCGACGATTGAACTCGTGTTTTGATAGTGGCAAAGGATTCAAAGTTAAGGTGTCTTTGTGATCTAACAAGTCTGCTTGAGCATTTCAGGGAAGTCCTAGCTGCGGTTAGGCAAAGGGAAAACCCTAGGGGGAGGTAACCCTCGGTCATAGGGGGTGGTAACCCTATGCGGAAAGTCTTGGCAGGTCGATGGCTTTAGACAAAAGTCCTAGGGGGTGGTAACCCTAGGTGGAAAGTCCTGGTGTCGCGAACCAGGTGAAAGACTGGACTAGCCGGGAAGCGGATATCCAGCAGAAAGTCCGGAAGCGTCGAGTGCTGAGCAAAAGTCCAGTCGATCTGGAGGATCGCACTGGCAACAGGTAAATCTCCTGAGTGGAGTAGGTGAGGACGCGTTCCTCGTAGAGGGAACAGTAGGCGTCGGGTCGACCTAGGATTTCCAGTCGAAAATCCGAAGTCAGACCCGGACAGTCCGGAGACTTTCATAATATTTGTTATCATATTCATGCTGCTGGTTATGCTAACTTTGTGTTGCAGGATAGTTGTTTGGACTAACATGTCTTGCAGGTATAAAATAATCAAGTTTTCCCTCGGATGAACAGTGTCCGAGGCGCCTCCATGGAGCTTGGAGGCGCCTCGGGTGCAAAAGCTGACCTGACTGCGAAGCATCAATGGAGGCGCCTTGAAGGGAGTATAAGGCGCCTTGGAAGGCGCCTTGAGTAGGGTTTTAGGCGCCTTAAGCAGATGAAGTTCGACCAGATCAAGCTTAATCCACGCGGAGGACTCGGCAGCATGGAGGCGCCTTGAACAGCCTTCAAGGCGCCTTGAACACCCTTTATAAGGGGGTTTCGACCAGCACTTCAAACAATCAAGTTCCAGGCTTTCTATCTTCAACGTGCTGCTAACAAAATCATTCTGAAGTGCTGCTGCAAAATTCCGACGACCCGGAGCTCTGCTTTCTTCTTCTTTAAGTTGTCGATACAAAGTTGTTTTACTACTTTCATTGTAATTTGTAATTCTTATCGAGCTTATAGTTGTTGCCCACCGGAAGCGATCAAGGATCGCGGGCCTTCGAGTAGGAGTCGCCTTAGGCTCCGAACGAAGTAAATCTTTCATGTCTTTGTTTGCACTTGTTTCTGTTTCTCTCCGCTGCGTTTATACTCGAACGACTTACTCGATACGATTCCGATAATCAAAAAACGAAATAGCCACGAGCGCTATTCACCCCCTTCTAGTGCTTCTCGATCCAACAATTGGTATCAGAGCGGGGTTGTTTTGAATTGGTGCAACCACCATTCAAAATATTTTTTTCGTGGTATTTTTTTTCGGAGTCAATTAGAAATTAGCTTAGTAGCTAAAATTCTAATTATTTTCAAAATCGGTGTTGCTCAAAGTTGGTCAATACCACTTGAGCTCGTTTTCCTTTCCTCTTTTTCCCGCACTACTAATCCAAGACTCAGTCTTGGAATAGATCTTCTTGTTTTTTGTTTTTCCAGATCTAAATGGCTCAACAAGAAGGATATAGCACTGTTCGTCCCCCACTATTCTCCGGAGAAGACTTCAGGTATTGGAAGGGGCGAATGGAGATATACCTGAAAACCCAGTTCGACACCTGGATGATAGTCAAGACGGGACTACAATTACCAACTGATGAAGACGGCAAGCCTACATCTTGCGAAAAATGGGAACCATCGCTCATCAAAAAGGTGGAAGCCGACGCCAAAGCCACCTGCACCCTCCAGTGCGGGCTTACCAAGGAAGAGCTCAACAGAGTCGGTCCGTTCTCTTCCGCAAAGGGGCTGTGGGAGAAACTGATTGAACTTCACGAGGGCGCATCGGAAACTAAGGTAAGTAAGCGTGATTTATTACTTAATAAACTATACAAATTAAAAATGCAGGAAGGCGAAACGGCGAGTTCACTACATGCAAGAATCCAAGATATTCTTAACTCCCTTCACGAAATCGGGCAGAAGGTAGAAAATAGGGATATTATAAGGTATGCTCTCAATTCATTTCCTAGGAGCACATTGTGGGCATCGATGGTAGATGCCTACAAAGTCTCCAAGGATTTGTCTTCCTTAAAATTAGATGAATTGTTTAGTGAATTTAAACTTCATGAACAAACTAATGCACAACCGACCGAGAAGGGTATTGCTTTGATGGCAGGTACTAGTCGAACACGCGAACCAAGATCCCAACGAAAAATTGAACCGGAATCAGAAGACGAACCCGACTCAGAGGACTCAGAAGACGAACTGACCAGCGAACTAGTGAATCTCGTGAAGAAGCTCTACAAGAAGAAGAAGGGCTTCAACAAGAAGGATCTGAAGAAGGCAGTTCAATCCAAGGAGGCCCAACCGAGCTCGAAGGTAAAGTTTGAAGTCACCTGCTACGGGTGTAACCAGAAGGGGCACATTAAAGCCAACTGCCCCAACTAAAAGGAAGTCAAAAAGAAAAGAAGAAAGAAGGCCCTGAAGGCAACCTGGAACGAATCTTCTTCGGAGGATGACGACGACGAACTCGAGGAGACGAGTTTACTCGCACTGATGGCCTGGGACCAGATCATCGAGAGCGAGAGCGAGTCAGAGGCCGACTCCAAGTAAAGCCACGGATCCGCATCCGTTTCCGAAGGGCCAAACTCCGCTGTAAGTATTCCGAGGCTTAATAATTTAGTCAATTATTTACTTCGCAAATTAGCTAAGTCAAACCTTAAGATAAAGTCACTTATAAAGGAACTAGTTGTCCTTAAAGAAGTGACTAACACTAAAACCTTACCTGATCAAGTTCGGACTGGAAATTCAACTCAAGTTCAAAAACTTGAGGAAGTAAATTCTAGTTTGAAAAATCAGGTAACAGAGTTAAAAAATACCTTAGAACGATTTTCTTTGGGCTCCAAGAATCTGGACCTAATTCTTGGGACACAAAGAGCCGTCTACAATAGAACTGGGCTGGGATATAAAAGTAAATATAGATCTTATTTATCCTTAATAAACAAACAAAGTAGTAAATCAGTCCAAGCATGGGTCCCCAAGTCCAAATTGATCAACCAAGTTGGACTTGGCCAATACTAGGTTCCGAAGGATCAAATACACTACCTCGATAGACCATATCGAAGCTATGATCTAGGGGGAGCAAAAAGAAAAACGATCTTAAAAATTTAAACTTCAAAATTCAAAATCAAATTAAAAATTCAAAATTAAATTATAAATTCAAAATTCAAAATTCAAAATCAAATTAAAAATTAAAAATTAAATTATAAATTCAAAATTCAAAATTAAATTAAAAATTAAAAATTAAATTATAAATTCAAAAATTCAAAATTTAAAATCAAATTAAAAATTCAAAATTAAATTATAAATTCAAAATTCAAAATCAAATTAAAAATTCTAAATTAAATTATAAATTCAAAATTTAAAATTCAAAATCAAATATAGATGGAGGATCCAGACTAGCTGGCACCCCTGACTAAACTACCCGACAGGGTAACTGAACTTAATCTATCCGAAATGGGTAGACAAGAGTAGACTACCCGGCAGGGTAATTAAGGTTAGAAAGAACGGGCTAGGTTTAACTTGACCCATAGTACTAGTGAAGTTTTTGGATGATAGTACGTTAGGGAAGCTTGGGCATCGCATGTCTAGGAAGATATGACTTCGACCTGGTGCATTTGGCTAAGTGGAACTGACCGAAGCTACCCTTAAATGGATCATAACTAGTTAGACCAAGGATTAGTATTAAGTTCAATGGGTAGGACTATTTGGGAAACCTCGAAGGCATGGTTACTTTAATGAGCTCCTTGTGACTCACCATAGCTCAGAAGTTTATCCAAAGAATGCTTACTTGTTAAACCCAAAGCTAAACCTGAATCTAACACAAAGTTAAACCAGATCCTTAATAAATTCAACAATAATTCATCTCACAACAATTATAGGGTTCCCTGATTGACAATTTAGATCGAGTGAGATGACTAAGAAATTAAATTATGAAAATTGACTTGAAGTTAAATGAAGTTAATTAACAATTAAATAATCTCTAATTTACAAAATCAAAATTATTTCAAAACTAAATTTCAAAATTATTTCAAAACTAAATTTCAAAATTATTTTAAAAATTTAAATTTCAAAATTATTTCAAAACTAAATTTCAAAATTATTTTAAAACTTAAATTTCAAAATTATCTTTAATTAACTCAATTTCAAAATTATAACTCAATTTCAAAAATATTTCAAAACTCAATTTCAAAATTATTTTAAAACTTAAATTTCAAAATTATTTTAAAACTAAATTTCAAAATTATTTTAAAACGCAATTTCAAAATTATTTTAAAACTAAATTTCAAAATTATTTTAAAACTCAATTTCAAAATTATGTTAAAACATTTCATAATTATTTTAAAACTCAATTTCAAAAATATTTCAAAACTCAATTTCAAAAATATTTCAAAACTAAATTTCAAAATTATTTTAAAAACTTAAATTTCAAAAATATTTCAAAACTAAATTTCAAAATTATTTTAAAAACTTAAATTTCAAAATTATTTCAAAACTAAATTTCAAAATTATTTTAAGACTTAAATTTCAAAATTATCTTTAATTAACTCAATTTCAAAATTATAACTCAATTTCAAAAATATTTCAAAACTAAATTTCAAAATTATTTTAAAACTTAAATTTCAAAATTATTTCAAAACTCAATTTCAAAATTATTTCAAAACTCAATTTCAAAATTATTTTAAAACTAAATTTCAAAATTATGTTAAAACTAAATTTCAAAATTATTTTAAAAACTTAAATTTCAAAAATATTTAAAAACTAAATTTCAAAATTATTTTAAAAACTTAAATTTAAAAAGTATTTCAAAACTAAATTTCTAAATTATTTTAAAACTCAATTTCAAAATTATTTTAAACCTAAATTTGAAAATTATTTTTAAAACTTAAATTTCAAAATTATTTCAAAACTAAATTTCAAAATTATTTTTCAAAATTATTTCAAAACTAAATTTCAAAATTATTTTTAAAACTTAAATTTCAAAATTATTTCAAAACTTAAAATTCAAAATTATTTTAAAACTTAATTTCTAAATTATTTTAAAACTTAATTTCAAAATTATTTTAAAACTAAATTTCAAAATTATTTTTCAAAATTATTTCAAAACTAAATTTCAAAATTATTTTTAAAACTTAAATTTCAGAATTATTTCAAAACTTAAAATTCAAAATTATTTTAAAACTTAATTTCTAAATTATTTTAAAACTTAATTTCAAAATTATTTTAAAACTAAATTTCAAAATTATTTTTAAAACTCGATTTCAAAATTATTTTAAAACTTAAATTTCAAAATTATCTTTAATTAACTTAAATTTCAAAATTATTTTAACTCAACTTCAAAATTATTTTAAAACTTAAATTTCAAAATTATCTCATTTCAAAATTATATTTCAAAATTACTTTAAAACTCAATTTCAAAATTATTTTAAAACTCAAGTTCAAAATTAATTTAAAAAAAAACTTATTTCAAATTTAATTAACTTTAAAATTATTTTTTCAAAATTAATTAACTTTAAAAAATTTTTTAAACAACTCTAAAATTTTTGTCAAAATTTATTTAACCTAAATCAGGTAAAATAAGTGTTAATTTAAAATTTTAAAAAAAAATTAGGGACACGTGGCACATGAAGGCGCCTCCCTCAAGGAGGAGGCGCCCTCAAGCAGCGGCGGGAAATTTCCCGCCGCCTACTTAAGGCACCTTAAGGAACCCCTTAAGGCGCCCTAAAGAACACTTAAGGCGCCTTAAGCCTTTCCTTTTACCACGAACAGAAGCGTTTTCTTCTGTTCGTTCGCGATCTTGTTCTGCCGAAAACCAACCTCATCCAATTCTTCCCAACCAAGGCGCCTTCTACCCATCTCCTTCCCCTTCATTCCTAGCTATGCCTCCTAGGTATAACCTAAACTCTTATCAATCATTTATTTCCTATATACTTTGCTAGTTTTGTAATTTTTTCTTGGATAATGTCAATAATAGGAAGCATCGTATTGTGGATTCCACACAAGCTAGGGCCCCTTCCACGGACCCTAGATTCCCCTCGGAACAGCATAGGATAGATTTCGCTAGGTTCACCTTTGAGTCAATTAAACCTAGATATATTGGTCGGGAATTTTTGTCCCAAAACTGTCAACCCACTATCCAGATGATAAATCACTATCATCTAGATAAACTGGTTGATTGTACCACTACAGTCAACCAAGATCTGTGTGCCCAGTACTATCACAACCTTGAAAAGGTTGATGATAGAACTTATACCACCAGAGTTGGTCGTACTGATCTTCAGTTTACACCCTCCCTACTTCGCACCAGCCTAGAGCTTAGAGAGTCCGAGTGTACATTCTTGTGTTACCCTAGTAGGAACCTACCCTTCGGTGATCCGTATTCCCACATTACTTTAGATGATATCTACATGCATTTCTTTGGGGAAGAGAGACCCTTGGGCCTGACTGAGTTCAGATCCACTCTTCTTCGTGTTCAGGATTATGCTATGTACAGAGTCCTGACAGCTTGCATACTACCCATCTCATCTCGAGACGTCTCGAAGATGCGACCGCCCCACTCGTTCTTTTTGTACGCCCTCAGCCAGCGCCTTGACATAGACATAGCCCTCCATATGTTTCATAACATTATCCTTGCATCTAGCACAGTTACATCTGGAGTGGTTCATATGCCTTACTGCCATATCCTGACCCAGATATTCTCCAGCTCTATGATAGACATCACTAGAGGGGTACTCATCCCACTTACCATTTATGATGAGGTCGGTCAGCGTAGCCATAGATTAGCAGGGGCAGAGGTCACTGCCGAGGGGATTCTGGCTTGGAAGGGCCGACCACCACCAGTTGCTGCCCCTGGTGCTCCAGAGGCCGAGGACGCACCAGATGCGGATGAGGAGTGGCCCGATTTCCTGGCAGAGGACTTTTTCACAAATCCTTCCACCTCTGCCGGACCCTCCACTTCAGCCGGGCCTTCATCTTCAGCACCACTCTCTGTTGAGGACAGACTCACTCGCCTCGAGGTCCAGACCACTCAGACGCGATGAGCTGTGCTAGATAGCCATCGCTTTCTTCGCTCTATGCGATCCGAGATGGTTGCTGGTTTCGCATCTCTCCGAGGTGAGCTTCGGCGTCAGGGACAGCCTCAGCCACCACCCGAGCAGCCTCTAGCCGATCCTCCAGCTGACAATCCACCGGCTTGATTCTGTCTCTTAGATTGTCGGGCTATGTCATTCACTTCTTGGATCTGCTTATCTTACTTATCTTTTTGGATTGTATCCTGGATCTTTTAGACTATCTGGACATGTTATTGAGTACTTATGTGTTTTGTTTGAGAGTAGGTGTCTCATTTTGTTTTAATTATTGTATTTCAACTTCTAGAAAAACTATCTTTCAAAATTCCACTTTATTAGATTTTTCAAAAGTTGGACTTAGCCTAAGCTTTCCCCCTAGAAATCATGTTCCTCTAGACTTAAGCCAGAGCATCTCACAAACACCTAGGGATACCTTGATTGTGATTGAAAGACATAGAACGGTGTGAGATGCATAGGGTACAGCCTGAACTCAAGAATGCTTATGTCTGTGCATCAATGTGAGTCTGGACGTTAAATACGCAATATACATCAATCAAGTTAAGTCTTCCAGCTCTAGTCAAATCTAACTGGACCAAATTGACTTAACTTGACTAACCATGTGAAAGTTGTTGCTCTGTAAGCAATCAACAAGTAACAAAAGGTTAGACACTTGGTGAAGGATACTCAGTTTTCTGGATAAGCATGTTTTTGATCTTTAGGGCTCTGATACCTCTTAAAGTTTTTTTTCTCTAAGCTATAGCTTTCAAAATCCAGTATTTGCAAAGAGCTTAGATTTATTTTCAAAACTTTAAAACTTAGCTCTCTTTGAAATCTAACTTGATAAATTCTTGTCTTCTTAAGTAGAGCAAAGATTTCAAAGCTACTTCAAAGATTTCTAAATTATTGTTTTACTAGCCTTTTAAACTATCAAAAAGATCCACTTTCTAGTAACTTTTTCAAGTTTCCAAAAAGCTAACATCATTTTCTCACTTAGCTAAACTGTTAAATATTTTTCAAAATCTTGTTAAATCAAATGACTGTTTTTACTTATTTTTTGATATATGACAAAGGGGGAGAATAGCAAATTCAAAATACTTAATGAACATTAAAGGGGGAGGAGCCTATATAGTAGCAAATTTGAAATACTTAATGAATATTAAAGGGGGACCAACAGTTAAGGGGGAGCCTATACTTTAAACTCATAGAATTTAATTTAGCAAAACTGCTAAGCTTGTGTTAATTGTGTTAATCTATTGTGTTCGTTTGTGATATCGGTTTACTTGACTTTGAATTCGAGTTGCCATAATCAAAAAGGGGGAGATTGTTGGTGCGGGAAGCATCCGACGATCGAACTCGTGTTTTGATAATGGCAAAGGATTCAAAGTTAAGGTGTCTTTGTGATCTAACAAGTCTGCTTGAGCATTTCAGGGAAGTCCTAGCTGCGGTTAGGCAAAGGGAAAACCCTAGGGGGAGGTAACCCTAGGTCATAGGGGGTGGTAACCCTATGCGGAAAGTCTTGGCAGGTCGATGACTTTAGGCAAAAGTCCTAGGGGGTGGTAACCCTAGGTGGAAAGTCCTGGTGTCGCGAACCAGGTGAAAGACTAGACTAGCCGGGAAGCGGATGTCCAGCAGAAAGTCCGGAAGCGTCGAGTGCTGAGCAAAAGTCCAGTCGATCTGGAGGATCGCACTGGCAACAGGTAAATCTCCTGAGTGGAGTAGGTGAGGACGCGTTCCCCGTAGAGGGAACAGTAGGCGTCGGGTCGACCTAGGGTTTCCGGTCAGAAATCCGAAGTCAGACCCGGACAGTCCGGACTCTGTCATAATATTTGTTATCATATTCATGCTGCTGGTTATGCTAACTTTGTATTGCAGGATAGTTGTTTGGACTAACATGTCTTGCAGGTACAAAATAATCAAGTTTTCCCTCAGATGAACAGTGTCTGAGGCGCCTCCATGGAGCTTGGAGGCGCCTCGGGTGCAAAAGCTGACCTGACTGTGAAGCATCAATGGAGGCGCCTTGAAGGGAGTATAAGGCGCCTTGGAAGGCGCCTTGAGTAGGGTTTTAGGCGCCTTAAGCAGATGAAGTTTGACCAGATCAAGCTTAATCCACGCGGAGGACTCGGCAGTATGGAGGCGCCTTGAACAACCTTCAAGGCGCCTTGAACACCCTTTATAAGGGGGTTTCAACCAGCACTTCAAACAATCAAGTTCCAGGCTTTCTGTCTTCAACGTGCTGCTAACAAAATCATTCTGAAGTGCTGCTGCAAAATTCCGACGACCCGGAGCTCTGCTTTCTTCTTCTTTAAGTTGTCGGTACAAAGTTGTTTTACTACTTTCATTGTAATTTGTAATTCTTATCGAGCTTATAGTTGTTGCCCACAGGAAGCGATCAAGGATCGCGGGCCTTCGAGTAGGAGTCACCTTAGGCTCCGAACAAAGTAAATCTTTCGTGTCTTTGTTTGCACTTGTTTCTGTTTCTCTCCGCTGCATTTATACTCGAACGACTTACTCGATACGATTCCGATAATCGAAAAACGAAATAGCCACGAGCGCTATTCACCCCCCCTCTAGTGCTTCTCGATCCAACAATATAATGGTTAAAAAGTATTTAGTAATTAACCAATTAATAAATAACAGAATAATTCTAAGAATTAGTCTCAGAATTATTAGAATAATTCTAATATTAATTTGATTTGATTTGATGGTTTGATTTGGTCAATCTTGGTGATTCTCTTTTATCTCTTTTGCCCCCTGACAAATTCAGCGGAAGATCTCTAACGTTGAGTTTGCTTGCTAGCTTGTTGAAATGTTGTTTGGATAATGACTTAGTAAAGATATCCGCAATTTGATCCTCCATAGAAACATAAGAGACTGATAATTGTTGAGTTGGCACACGCTCTTAAACAAAATAAAAATCAATTTTCACATATTTTGTACGAGCATGAAAGATTAGATTTGCTGTGAGATATGTTGCTCCAATATTATCACACTAAATTTTTGGTGTAATATTTAATGCAAGATGAGTTCAGAGAGAAGTGATTGAAGCTAAATAATTTTAGACGTTGTATTTACTATAGCTTTATATTCTGCCTCAGTGCTTGAACGAGAGACAGTATGTTGCTTTTTCGAATTCCATGAGATAAGGGTTTACCCAAGAAATATTGCATATCCACTCGTAGAGCGTCTATCTTCAGGAGAACTTGCCCAATCCGCATCACTATAGGCATGTAATGTTGGTCGCTACTTGGAATTCCGTTATGCTTCCCTTGTACAAAAATTTGTACAAGCACAGAACTTTCCTAACAACTTATGTGTTCCTCATGAGTTAAACTTAAATTGGAAACAAAACTTAACATTTTTACTTCAAGTTCAACTCATGTGTTCTTCAGTAGTTAAAACTTGGATTGCAAACGATACTTAACATTATTAATCCAAGTTCATCCCATGTTATAGAAGTTGATTAAATATCTATTTTAAGGATTGACTTCTAGGTTAAACATGACAAGACACTATGTCTTCTTGGGTATGAGATCATTCACCACTTCCTAGACAAAACCTTTCAAAGAAATTGAATATTTAAACTTCTTACAGTAACCTTAGGTTTAACTACAAAGACTTCAATAGAAGCACAAGATCAAAACACTAAATCGAAACACAAAAAATGAAACACGAAATCACTAGCCTCTTGTGTTGGTATTTCAGGACACATACAAAGAACACAAACTAATTAATTTGAAGCGGAAACAATTAATTAGTTATACCTTTATTTGTAAACAAAGACCTTTTGATCTTCTGTTGTATTCCTCTCCTCCTCTTGGATGTCGTGTGGGCGACAATCTACCAAGATGAAATCCACCCTCCTTCTTCTTTCTTCCAAGACTTCAGCCACCAAAGGGATGTTCTAGGATAGACACCTTCTTCTCTTCTTCTTCTTTCTTCCAAGCAACCGAACACAAGCCCTCTTCCTCTCTTTGTTCCATCGGCCTTAGCAAGGTAAGGATGAGATTGCCTCCGGCCAAAGCTGAGGAAGAGAGATCCCTTGTATGCCCCTGGACTTAGATGAAGAAGAACCTCTCTTGTGTCGCCGTCCCTTGATGGATGAGGGGATGAGAGGGTCGGTCCTAAGGGAGGATAAGAAGAAAGGGGGTCTGCCACAAGCAAGGAGAAGAGGAGAATAATAATATGTGTTACCCCATAAGACACCACATTCTCTTCTTTTATAATCCTTGCTAATGGCTAAAAAGGAAAATTTTAAAACAAAAATTAAAGCTTCCTTTTATTCCTTATCATGGCTGGCCATAACTTGTATAACAAGTAAGGAAAGTTTTAAAATTAAAATCTTTCTTTTAAACATTCACTACAAAAAAAATACTTGTATAGGAGCGGTTTATTAGGAGCGATTTTAACACCGCTCTTGAAAATAAAACAATAGAAACTGTTTGAACTAAATCGTTTCTAATGCCTTACATTTTTAGAACAGTTTTGCAACCGCTCTTGTTGAATAGTAACACTGATTTGAATAAGCCGCTGCTGAAACCACTCTTAATGATTCAACTATTAAAAGCAATCTCGAAACTACTGATATTTGGTACATTTAGCATTCGTTCTATATTAAACGTTGCTACTAACTGTTTCTATTGCTCTAATTTCTAATAACAGTTATCAAACAGTACACTTTTAGCAATCATTCTGTAAACCATTCTTATAGAAGTTAAAATTGATCAATATTTTTTTTTAAAAAAAAAATAATTAAAGTGTACAATTTACTTAATGTAATTTTATTTTGTACATCTTAAATTTAAATTTATTTATTTAATATAAATATTTATTTGTCAAACAAATTATTCTTTAAATAACTTATAAAATCTTAATTTTATTTATATCGGTTTCATTCTTTTCTTCTTTTTTTTTTTGTTAAAAGAAAATTCTTAATTTTATATATACGAATTTTTTTCTTTTTTTATATGTATTTTCCTTAATTTTTTTCTTTAATATTTTTTCCCTAAACACATAACTTTCATTCCCGCATCGCACGCAACCTCCACACCTTCATCTTCCTCTATTTCTCTTCGAAATTCTAAATCTCATGTGAAAAATCTTTCCTCTTTTTCTATTCAACTCCGAACCTAGATCTCACGCCAAAAACTTTTCTTCTTCCTCTATTCAACTCCAAAATCCTAAATCTCACTATGAAAACCTTTCTCTTTCTTTATTTGATTTTATCCATTATCCAATTCGCACTACTAGAATATAACTTTGATATTTTTTTATAAATATTTTATAATGACATTTATTAAAAATTATTTATTTTAAAATTAAAAAAATAATATTAGATTATTTATGATCAGAATATTATTAAATATTATTATTATTTATATAAAACCATTATTTTTAAAACATATTAACCTTATTATTTTTTCTCTTAAATTTTGCTTTTATTAGCCTCTAATAGTAAGTAAAGTTAACCTAAATTTTTTCCTTTCCACTTTTCAGCATCAACTAGAACCAAAGTCTTTTTCATAGATCATCTTAGTCTCATATTCCCATAGGTAATCAAAATCGTTTACTAAACCTGACATTGTTGGACTTATTGAGAATAAATATATAGTAAAAGAAAATTATTAATTAATTATTTAATAATTAACTAGCATATAAAATTATCTATCAGTAAGTGATTATAAATTAATAAATAAATGAATAAATATGTCTCTTGATCTTCTCCTAATTACTAAGAATAATAATATAATAAAAAAACTATTGACTAGTTATTAAATAATTAACTAACACATAAAAATATTAATAGCTATAGTATAGTTGGTTAGGATATTAGATTATAATTTAGGAGACCTAGGTTCGAATCCTAGTAACAACTAATTTCTTTTCCAACTTTTAAAAAAAATAAAATAAAAATAGGGTTAACGGGCACTTGACGCATTGACCCGGTTAAGAGCCCAAGGTCGGCGAGTCTACCTGTAGGATTAGTGCTGACATTTAGGCATTTTGAAATCGCTCCTATATCCATGGTATGTAAATTTGTAATGTATACGGCTGATAGGGTGTAATATGCCTTGTAATGTAATCAGGATTACATTACAAGGCTGATTATACATTACAAGGCAGATTAATTTGTTTGTTTTAACTTTAAACCTGTAATGTAATGTAATCTCGATTACAAAAGGTAGTGAAGTTTTGTAATCTAGATTACAAAACAAATACTATGTAATCCGATTACATTACGAGGTCACTGTTTAACCAAAATTTGAATATACCCCTAATTAGTCGACCGTCCGTTGGCCGCTGACTGCCCGTCGGTCGTCGCCCGCAAACCGACCGCCGCCACTGGTCGCCGGTCGCCGTCGACGTCGCCGACCGCCGCAGCCGCTGCCGGTTGCCGACCGCTGTCGTCGTCGTCGCCGGTCACCTGTCGTCGGCCGACCATCATCGGTCATCGGACGCAAGCTCCGACAGAGATGCAGCGGCCGTCGGTAGAAGTCGCAGGATATTTTTGTCATTTTATAATAATATGAATTACATTCCTTATAAAAAATAATGGATATCAAACAAAAGAATGTAATCACTCTTGTAATCAAAGATTACATACATTATATTACCAAACGTAGTAATGTAATCAAGATTACATTACATTACAAATTTGATTATATTACAAACTAGATTACATTACACCCAGCCAAACGTAGCTGTAATGTAATCTTGATTACATTACTACGTTTGGTAATATAATGTATGTAATATTTGATTACAAGGGTGATTACATTCTTTTGTTTGGTATCCATTATTTTTTATAAGGAATGTAATTCATATTATTATAAAATGACAAAAATATCCTGCGACTTCTACCGATGGCCGTCTCACCTTTGTCGGAGCTTGCAATCATCGGCGGCGACGACCGGCGACCAGCGGCGGTGGCAGCCCGACCGATGACAGCGACCGAAGACCAACCGACGACCAACGCGGTGGCGGCCGGCGACCGGCGACCGACGACGGCGGTCGATGACCAACTGGCAGCGATGGCGACCGGCGACGACGGTGGCCAACGACCGGTGGCGGCGACCGACGATCGACAATGGCGACGACCGACGATCGAGAGTGGCAACGACCGACGATCGACAACAACGGCGGCCGGCGGCCGACGGCCGGCGACCGGTGGTCGGCAATCGCCGACCGGTGGCGGCGGCGGCCGACGACCGGCAACGGCGGTGGACGGTGAGCGGGCAGCGGCCGATGGGCGGTTGGCGGGCGACGACTGATTAGGGGTATATTCAGTATTCAAATTTTGGTTAAACAGTAACCTCATAATGTAATTGGATTACATAGTATTTGCTTTGTAATCCAGATTACAAAACTTCACTACCTTTTGTAATTGAGATTACATTACATTACAGGTTTAAAGTTAAAACAAATAAAGTAATCAGCCTTGTAATGTAATCCTGATTACATTACAAGGCAGATTACACCCTACCAAACGTAGCCTTAAAGAGTTTTAGAGCGGTTTGAACCGCTCTGAATATATAGCTATAGAAGTGGTTTGAAATCGTTGTTATATGTATAACGTGTAAGATCGGTTTCAAACCATACCTATAAAGTATAATAGGAGCGGTTTTTAATTTTTACCAACAGTTACGAAAACCGCTTCGATAGGATATAGGGATGGCGACAAGAGGAGTAGTTTTTAAACCGTTGGTAAAAGTGTAGGAGTGGTTGAAAGCCGCTCTTAAAAGTAAAAAAAAAAAAACGGGCCTATATGGGTTTTTTTTGTAGTGATTGTAGATTGGCTAAAAAAAGGAAAGATTTTAAAATTAAAAACTCTCTTTTAAATTCCTTGTAGATGGTTACAAAAAAGGAAAGTTTTTAACAAAATTAAAATCTCTCTATAAGGAAAGATTTTAAAACTTAAAATTCTCTTTTAAAACCATGGCTACAAAAAAGGAAAGTTTTAAAATTAAAATTTCTCTTTTAAACCATTGTAGATGACTACAAAAAAGGAAAAATTTTAAAATTAAAACTCTTTTTTTTAAATCCCTTTGTTGATGGCTATAAAAGGAAAGTTTTAAAACAAAATTAAAACTTCCTTTTAATTTATGTGTGGTCGGCCACATCTTGAACACCAAGATATGCTTGGGGTCAGGCACCTCTTGGGCTCCAAATAATGCTTGGTCGACCCCTTGCACCAAGTAAGGAAGTGGTCGGCCCATTACTTGGATAAGAAGGGGATTTGGTGGATTCAAGGCTTTATAGAGGCTACAACAGGGACCGAGAGGAGAAATTGGTTTTGACCTCCTGATGAGCTTAAGCTTCCTATGTTCAACCCGAACACCCAACTCAAGTTCATCAATAATAACTCATACTACTAAAGATTTATTATTGAACTACCGCACAAATCTCATATTACATTATGGGCTCTTTCTTATCATGAGTACATTAATCTCCCTGTGTTTAAGATATCGAATGTCCATTAATTAAATGAGTTACTTACAACTCACTTAATTAATATCTAGCTCTAAGAGTAGTACTACTCAACTTCATTGTCATGCTAGACTAGGTCCACCTGCATGGTTTACATGACAATCCTTATGAGCTCCTCAAAGGGACATCATCAACCTAGATTACTAGGACACAGTTTTCTTCTATAATCAATAACACACCATATAAATAATATTATTTCCCAACCTATCAGGCCTATTGATCCAACTGAATAAATCTTACCCATTAATAAATTAAAAAAATAAATACTAAGTATATGCGCTTGTTATTATATCGGGATTAAGAGTACGCACATCCATAATAATAGAGGTTTTGTTCTTTTATGCAGTCAGTATAAAAAGAAACAACCTCAGATGGTCCTGCTCAATACACACATAGTGTATTAGTGTAATTTTGTAGTCAAGATAAACTAATATCAAATTACACTACAACTATTCTAATGGTTTGTCCCAATCCATCTTGGTTGTGAGCTACTATTCTATTTATAATTTATAAGGAACTGATAACACGATCTTCTGTGTGACACCACACACCATGTTATCTACAATATAAATTAAATGAAGAACTACATTTAACATAAATGCAGATATTTGACCAATGTGATTCTCATTTCAAAATAAATGTTTATACAAAAAGCTAGGCTTTTAGTATACATCCTAACATGTAAATCTCAAGACGATTGACGATATAAAATAAGACCATGTAGAATAGTACCCTTGAGATAACGAAGTATTATTTTTTACATTATCTCAATTTTATTCAGTTGGAGCATATATGAATTGACAAACACGATTTACTACAAAAGTAATATCAGGGCATGTGATAGTGACATATTATAAGGCTTCAACAATGCTTCGATAAATTTGTGGATCGGACAGAGCAGGAGAGAATGTAGTTATAGAGTTGCTTATAGTAATTGGTGTAGAGATCGGACGTGCTCCATCCATTTTTGCTCTTTGAAGAAGCCTAGTAATATATTTACTTTGAGAGAGAAGAGAGTCTTCCTCATGTGGAATAAGTTTAATACCAAGAAAAAAATGAATAATACCCAAATCTCGAGTAGGAAACTCTTGATTGAAAAGACTTAATAAAATTGTGATACCTTGTAAGCATTGTCAGTTATGAGGATGTCATCCACATAAATAAGAAAAAATATCATATATCCATCATTATATTTGTGGAATAGAGATGAGCCGGTCTTTGATCTAGAAATCCTTGAGCTTATAACCAATTAGATAATTGATGAAATCATGCACGAGGAGCTTGTCGAAGACCATATAAGGATTTCTTGAGTTGACAAATATGAGATAAAAATTATAGATGAATGAATCCAGGTGGTTGCTCCATAAATACAATTTTCTCAAGATGATCGTGAAGAAATGCATTTAAAGTATCTAATTGTCGTACATGCCAATTAGAACTAACAGCTACCGATAATAATAGTCTAATAGATGTAATTTTGATGATTGAGATCAAAGTGTCATTGAAGTCAATATCTAGTCGTTGACTAAATTCTTTAGCTACAAGTCGAGCTTTGTGTCATTCAAAAGAACCATCAACTCAATGCTTAAGACAGAATATCCACTTAGAGCCTACAACATTCATGGAGGGAGTGCGTGGAACTAGGTTCCATGTTCCATTGCAGAGAAGTGCATCAAATTCTGTAGTCATTGCACTATGCTAATTTGAATCTTTGTTCACTTGTGTAAAACAAGTTGGTTCAATAGATTTTGAAGAAACTACTAGACCTCGTGGAAGGGGATGTCGAGTTGTCATTGGGGGGCAACGTGCATAGATGTCACTTAAAGGAGGCATGCGATGAGGAGTATTATCATCTGAATCACTTGTTGATGGTGACGAGGAAGTAGGCTGCCATGGTGATTTA
This sequence comes from Zingiber officinale, assembly GCF_018446385.1. Lineage (NCBI taxonomy): Eukaryota > Viridiplantae > Streptophyta > Magnoliopsida > Zingiberales > Zingiberaceae > Zingiber > Zingiber officinale. The sequence continues at coordinate 166,824,840 of NC_055988.1, forward strand.
GATGATAGACTTGTAGTATTTGAGGATCCAGAACTAGAGAGCATATTATCTTCGACCGGTGATGCTTCCAAGGTTGGACACAAAATAAGCTCCATAACATCGTTCCTTTTATCAGTATGTGTTGCTCTCAATGGAGTAGTCATTTAGGTTGATTCTGATGACCTAGGAGAATTTGTGGAGAGTTTTGGAGCAGTACCTAGGATGTCATCTCCTCTTACATCTCCCATGAATTTAATTGGATAAGTAACCTATGGTAATTCAGATGGGATATTAGGTTGTGTCAAGAAGGTACCATCGTTTGAAGATGGAGTTGTTGTTGAGGCTACAAAAGTAAATAGAGATTCATCAAAAATAACATGCCTAGAAATATATATGTGTCATATCGGTATATATAGACAACGGTACCCATGGTGCAAATTACTATAGCAAAGGAAAACACATTATTGAGAATAGGGATTTAGTTTATGTTTAGAGTAGGGTTGTAGCCATGGATAGCATGCGCAACCATAGATACGTAAGAAGGTATAGTTAAGAGACTGATTATAGAGTTTTTCCATGGGACTTTTATGGTGAAGCAATGGAGTAGGTGGATGATTAATAAGATAGACTGTAGCTTGAACTGCGTCATCCCAAAATTTAAGTGGAACTAATGCATGATTGAGAAGAGCTAAGACAGTTTCGATTATATGACGATGTTTCCTTTCTATGGAACTATTTTGTTCGGGAGTGTGAGAACATGAGACTTGATGGAGAATGCCCAAAGAGCCTAGATGACGATGAAGTGCTTGATATTTTCCACTCCAATCAGAGTAGAGAGAGAGAGTATTTTACGGTCAAAGAAATGTTCTACGTGTCTTTGGAATTGACAAAAGATATCGAAAAGATCAAACTTTCATTTCATGAGAAATACTCAAGTAAACTTGCTAAAGTCATCAATAAAAATCACATAATAAATAAAACCTTGATTTGATAAAATAGGAGTAGGACCCCAAACATCAAAGTGAATTATTTCTAAAAGAAAATTAGACATATGAGAAGAAGAAACAAAGGGCAATTTACAACTTTTTGTTTTCAAACATGCTTCACAAGAATGAGATGAGGATGACAAAGATGTCAGTAAGTCAACCCGATTAATGATTCCTTGAACAAGACGTAGAGATGGATGACCAAGCCGTGCAGGCCGCTCGGCGCGGGGAGAGAAGGGACAAAAGAACAAGGGGACATCGAGGAACATCTTCTGACAATGAGCATGTTCGACGACCAAGCCATACGCAGAATCTTACGACAGAAGGTTCTGCCGTCCCATCAGAGAGGTGCTCGGACTGTAGCAGTATGGTGTCAGGCAAGCTCCTCTAGCAAGCCCATATTGGGGTATGGTAAGGGGACACGTGTACGCCTCGGTATGTGTGCATAAGCCCCCTCACAGCTATATATAAGGGTCCTCACACTTCGCCGGAGGTACGTATTCTTTGAGATTCGAAGCCACTTCATAGTTTCCTCTTGCCTGACTTGAGCGTCGGAGGGTCGTTGCCGGGAACCCCCTCCCGACCCAACTTCCTTGCAGGTTCGCCAGAGATACATACGACCGGTCAGAGATTCACGTCATCAATTCGGAGAGCGCCACGTGCCCAGCGTCCATCGATTCGGCGTTCGGACAAGATCAAATTGGCGCCGTCTGTGGGAACGCACCTGCATCCGAGCGGAAGAGATGGACGAAGCTGGAGGACCGCACGCCGTGATGCTCTCCCAGGAGGAGCTCGACGCCCTAATCGAGGCAAGAGCTGCTAAGCTCATGGAACAACAGAAACAGAAGGCGCAAACCGAGCGGATGGAGCAACAAGCGATGTCCGCGTCGGGAGGCCGAGCGGAAGCACCGCCGGCCACGGCTCCATTTCATCGGGCCGTGATGCTCTCCTAGGAGGAGCTCGATACTCTAATCGAGGCAAGAGCAGCTAAGCTCTTGGAGCAACAGAAACAGAAGGCGCAAGCCGAGTGGGTGGAGCAACAAGCGACGTCCACGTCGGGAGGCCGAGCGGAAGCACCGCCTGTCACGGTTCCATTTCATCGGGCCATATTCCGTACACCTCCTGAAGTCACAACAGGTAACCGTGATCGAGGATCTTCATCCGACGAGGCGCCCATGCGAGACAACAGAAAGGGCAAGGCTCCCCGAACGGACGCCTCCCCCGAGCGGATCAACCGGCAGTTTTCAGAGGCCATCCTGCGGGACCCTCTGCCAAAGCATTATGTGCCCCCGGCGATCGGGGAATACAACGGAACTGTTGGGACCGATGTGCCCGCTAGAGGGGGGTGAATAGCATCTCACCCAAATCGATGGCTTCCTACGTATTCATTAGTTGCACAGCGGAATAATACGAAACTAAATACGAATATGAAAGCTAAAGACAAAGAAAGGAAATGCAAACCAATGCACGTCAATGTAACGTGGTTCGGAGATAACTTGCTCCTACTCCACGGCTGCCCGTAAAGTGGACGATCCCGATCCTTCGGTGGATTAGCCCCCGGCAAACTCCGGCTACTCAAGCAACTTCTTGTGGGTGGAAAAACCTCACCACAACACCAACCAAGAACACTTGGACATAAGAGAACCTTGAGCACGTTTAGTGACTACTAATTAGGCTTTAACCAAGTCTAATTTTGTCACCTTGGCCGATCATCCCAAGCTCCTTCTTATAGAGCTTGGAACAAATCAGTAAGCTGATTTGCCCGTTACCAGTCGACTGGTCCTTGCACCAGTCGACTGGTGTCAGCCCAACGGCTCTCTACAGTGCACCAGTCGACTGCTACAGTAACGTTTCAGTGCTGCTGCAGTAACGCTACAGTACTGCTACAGTAAACCCTAATTCTAGGATTTTACCTCGAGTACATTCACTCAGCACTCGTTCTCGCCCGACCAACCTAGACCTAGCCTTCTAGCCTCCTCCATCAGCCTTGCGTCCCTCGGATGCCTCCCCATCCTTCACGTCTTGCCTTCTGGAGCTTCCATCGGCCTTGTCATTGTTGTCGGGTCTTCCTTTGCCAAGAGGTCGTGCCTCCGGGACTTCATCCATTGCCAAGTCACACTTGGACTTACGTTGCCAAGACTACATGCTTGGACTTACACCGCCAAGACTCATCCTTGGACTTTCCTCCTTTGCCAAGATCACACTTGGACTTACGTTGCCAAGACTACATGCTTGGACTTACACCGCCAAGACTCACCCTTGGACTTTCCTTGTTGTACCTGTATCCTGCACACTCACAATGCATATCAAATACAATAATAAACCTAACTTAAACCTTTGCCCAAACATCAAAACTTAGGGCACCTAGATTACTCCAACAATCTGTCCCTTTTTGATGTTTGGCAACCTGTTTAAGTTAGGGAAACATAAATGCAATACATATGCAAATAAATATGCAAATCAACTCATGCATAAATAATGGAACCTAAATCCCTAGGCTCCCCCTTCACCTAAGCTCCCCCTTGAGCTAGGATTTCCCGCAAAGGTAAACTTCTCCCCCTTTACCTAAACAATCGCTCCCCCTTCACCTAAGCTCTCCCTCGAGTTAGGATTTCTTACAAAGGTGTATAGGTTTCCCACTTAAACCTAAACTTCTCCCCCTTTGCCATACATCAAAAAGAGTTCCAACAATATCCCAATTGTTGAAAACATGTCATCCAAATTGACCCTAAACTCATGTATTTATCCCCCATGGATATCATACATTTAAACGAGTTGACACGGTCAAGAACAGTGTTGAAAAACACTTTTAGGCTGGTATCAGTCGACTGAACTAGGTACCAGTCGACTGCCCCCTTCGACAGAACCTTACAGAAGTATTCTGTGGTCGAAATCTACTGTTACCAGTCGACTGGTATCGGCACCAGTCGACTGGTATCGACAAAATGAGCTTACAGAAACATTCTATGCTCAAAAATACTGTTACCAGTCGACTGGTATCTGCACCAGTCGACTGGCACTCTATTTCTGCAAAAATCAGCCTTTTCAAGCCAACTTCAGAAATGCACCAGAAATTCCGTAGACCTCCAAAAATCCCCAAATTTTGTGGAGAGGTCTATTATACCCTTGTCTACTTGGAAAAAATATATATAAAAATATATTTATCACAGATCCCAAGATTGACACAAAATTCAAAACTAGCTAAATAGTTCAATTGAACATTGACCTAAAGTCCTAGTTTTGACTTCCTCTTGATGTATCTGCCCATACTAAATCACAATACTTCCCTAGCATGGGTTTATATGACATCTATACATCAAAAACTAATTTTTATGCAATATGACCCCCAATGTCATATTTTCATGCATGAAACACATCCCAATTGTGCCAACCCACTAGGTTAGAGACTTAAGTCTGTCTCCTAACCACTTGGCACATTTGATAACCCATCTATCATGGGTCGCAAAAGATCTTCCTATCCTTAGGAATCTTAACCTTAGTCACCTCTCTTGATGACTCATCCACTATGGCTAGGTCACTTCGATGCACCTCGAGTGACACTTGGCCTACTAAACTCACCTTCTTAACCTTAGACACCTTGTCTTTGATTAATTTCTTCTTGTCCTTAATCTTGGACACCTCATCCTTGCTATAATTATATGCTACCCTAGCATATTCCTTCTTATTGGCCTTGGATGACTCTCCCTTGTCCTTGATAACACCTCTCATACCAATGTCATGTGCTACCTTAACACTTGACCTCCTTTTGGTCTTGGAAAAGATTTTTATGTTTCCAAAGCGTAACTCCCCCTAAAAATATGGTCAAATTTTCATCATTACACCAACAATGACTTGGGGTTCCTAAATAATTAGGAAAACCAAAACTCGAAGTTTTGAGGTTCAAAATTCAATAATGAAACTAAACCTCAACCGAAACTTCACTTTGGTTTTTCTTAACCAATCGATACTTGTTTTTATCATGAAAACTCATGTAAACATTATTTAGGGTATACTTTATCATGGAAAAAATAGTTTTCTATGAAAATACTTCATATTTTCAAAGATTGACACAAATTTGAAAATTCTTGAAAACTTCAATGTTTTCTCCTAATTTGTATCTAACTTTTCAATGATGATTACTATCAAAAGATAGTCTTCACCAAGGTTTTTCAAAAGTATTTTGAAATCATTTTCAAAACCAATATCCAACCATGTTCTTTGGGCTCAATGCACATGACTTGTACATTAGCTTTCCCAATGATTGGAAGACACATAACTATGTGTTTTGATGAACCTAAAACTCAACAAGATGCACTAGATCAACATCTTGAGTTTTGTTCACCATCTTAACATCTCACTTGTATCTAACGTGTATTAAAATACATACAAGTCACCTTATAGTTCTTTGTGAGATTTATATTTGGTCTTGCCCTAAACTAAGGGATCATGCATCTCTATCTAGGCATTGTAAAAATCATGATCATCCATCTAGGGTGTCACTTGATATGATCCCTCTTGTTGGAACACTTCCATACATAATAAATGTCTTTTGTCCTTAATTACAAGGAAATTGACATACTGCATGATGATTAATGACATACATCAAAATAAGTAATTTTCAAAAGCAAAGCATGTTATAGCTACATGATGTATGTATGACATGACATGGCATTTTTATATTTTTCATAATAAAATGTGAATGCTAAATATGATGTCATGACATATGATGGGTAAACAATCATGGCAAGTTAGCATAAATAAAATTTACCTAGATTACCTATCTAAGTATTCTTAACCCTAGCTAACTCAAAATTTAACCCTAGATTGCCTAATTTTATCAAGAAAATGTCAAACCCCAACTTGACATTTCTTTAATTTCTTTCTAAATTTGTGTCATTTTAAGTAAACAAATTCCTTAAAGTATGACACATTTTACTCTTTCCAAGAGTAAATGAAATCAAATTAAAACTTAGATTCGCCTTTAACCTTCTAAGAAAATGTCAAAACTCCAACTTGGCATTTCTTATCCTTTTCTAAATGTGTCAATTTAAATTAAGTTCAAAACCTCAAAGTTTGACACATTTTACTCTTCCAAAGAGTAAACATCTTACATTAGGACCTAGATTTTCCTTTAATTACCCTAAGAAGATACCAAAACCCCAATTTGGTATTTCTTATGTTTTTCCACATTGTGCCAATTTAATTCAAACATAATTCCTTAAGATTTGGCACATGTTATTCTTTCCAAGAGTGACAATTTGGATTAAGGTTTGCATTTCCCTTAATTCCATAAGAAAATGTCGAATTCCAAATTTGGCATTACTTTTGCTTCTCTCTAGTGTGTCAATTTAAATTATATTTAACTCCTCAAATTTTGACACATATATTACTCTTTCAAAGAGTAACCCTACAATCCTTTTCATTTTCAAAGGTTAACAATAACCTTGAAAATGCTCTCAAGTGTCAACTTTAACAAGTTTGGGTTAAATACCCTTTCAATTGGAGTTGACACTCTCTAAACCTATCTAGGGTGTAGAGAATATGCTCCTAGGAACCCACAACCTATTGGTGCTCCTTGGATGCTCTAGGTACTCACTAGGGATGACTTCCCTAGATACCTTCCTAAGGACCTTTCTAGGCTTCTTAGAAGCCTTGGTCACCTCTACTAGGTCACTTCTAGGAATAACTTCCCTTGTAACATTCTTTGTGACTTTATTAGACTTCTTAGAAGTCTTAGTCACATTTGTCTTGTCAAAAGTACTCTTAGGGATTCTTTCCCTAGTATCTTTGACTTGACCTCTACACCTAGGGTTGGCCCCATAGCTATATGGAACCCTATGAAAGGAAGTCACATCCTCCTTAGCTTTAGGTTTGTATCCCAAACCCCTATCGCCATTGGATGGCTCTTGTCTAGCTTTTCCTAGGTTATGCTCATTTTGACCCCTAAGCATGTTTTCCATTCTTGCTAAGGTCCTTTCTAAATGATCAAGTCTTGTCCTCAAGACTTGATTTTCACTCCATAAATCCCTAGATTTTGGTTTTTCATTTAATCTTTGAGCATTTCTATTTTTAGGCTTATATCTAAAATCCTTGGTGTTATTGCCTAAGTTGTTATTTACCTTCCTAACCTTAGGTGTGGTAAATCTAGCATGAGGAGGAATATATTTATCCTTAAGGTTACCATGCCTCCTATTCTCATGATAAATAGCATTAAGATGATAAGAGTTATTTCTAGCATGCTTTTTATCATGTGTCAACGGAATGGATTCATTAAATGATACCTTGGTTTTTACCTTAGAAGCTCCCTTCTTCTCCCACTTCTTCAAGTGCGCCAATTTCTTGAGCTCTCCTCTCCTTGGGCACTTTGTGTGATAGTGACCCCACTCACCACATGTAAAGCACCTAATGTGCTTCTTCTCCTTCTTCTTCTTCCTACAACTCACATTAGTTTCTAAATTAACTTTAGTGAGTTTAGAGTTTACCTCCTTTACCTTCTTGAGAGAAGGACACCTACTCTTGTAGTGCCCCATCTTACCACACTCAAAACATTTGATGTGGTCCTTTATGCTCTTCTTGGTAGTTGAGGTAGAGGGTTGAGCTTCCAAGATCTCCTCTTCCTCAGATTTCTCTTCTTCCTCTTCACTTGAAGATGTGGACTCTTCCACTTCTTCATCTCTTGAGGATGTGGAAGATCTCTCCTCTTCCACCTCTTCCTTCTCTTTCTCTTCCTCCTCTTCCTTTTCCTCCTCGAATGTTGACCTCTTGTCAACATCGGATTGCTCCTTCTCTTCTTGGACCAATGAGCCATTTTCCTTGGGCTCTTCCACTCCTTGGATTTTTATAGGGTCTTCATGATAGGCAATGATCTTTTTCCAAAGATCACTTGCATTTGTGGTTTCACCTACACTCAACAAAATATTAGAAGGTAGTAAATTATGCAAAATTCTCGTTACCTCCTTGTCCGCCTCCGATTGCTCTCGTTGCTCTTCGGTCCAATGCCGAGGTCGGAGGCGTTTACCCTTCTTGTCCATAGGAGCTTCAAATGGGTCACTCAAGACAACCCATTGGTTCCAATCCATTTGGAACCATGTCTCCAACCGCTTCCTCCAATAATTGAAGTCCTCTTTGTCGTACGGAGGTGGAATTCGGATATCTCATCCGAGCGGTCCTTCGGACTCCATCTTCTTCTTCCTCTAGCTTCTTGCTCTTTTGGCGGTTAGTCCGTAGAAGAACGACCTCGCTCTGATACCACTTGTTGGGACCGATGTGCTCGCTAGAAGGGGGGTGAATAGCGTCTCACCCAAATCGATGGTTTCCTACGTATTCGTTAGTTGCACAGCGGAATAATATGAAACTAAATACGAATATGAAAGCTAAAGACAAAGAAAGGAAATACAAACCAATGCACGTCAATGTAACGTGGTTCGGAGATAACTTGCTCCTACTCCACGGCTGCCCGTAAAGTGGACGATCCCGATCCTTCGGTGGATTAGCCCCCGACAAACTCCGGCTACTCAAGCAACTCCTTGTGGGTGGAGAAACCTCACCACAACACCAACCAAGAACACTTGGACACAAGAGAACCTTGAGCACGTTTAGTGACTACTAATTAGGCTTTAACCAAGTCTAATTTCGTCACCTTAGCCGGCCATCCCAAGCTCCTTCTTATAGAGCTTGGAATAAATCAGTAAGCTGATTTGCCCGTTACCAGTAGACTGGTCCTTGCACCAGTCAACTGATGTCAGCCCAACGGCTCTCTACAGTGCACCAGTCGACTGCTACAGTCACCAGTCGACTGCTACAGTAACGCTACAGTACTGCTACAGTAAACCCTAATTCTAGGATTTTACCTCGAGTACATTCACTCAGCACTCGTTCTCGCCTGACCAACCTAGACCTAGCCTTCTAGCCTCCTCCATCAGCCTTGCGTCCCTCGGATGCCTCCCCATCCTTCACGTCTTGCCTTCTGGAGCTTCCATCGGCCTTGTCATTGTTGTCGGGTCTTCCTTTGCCAAGAGGTCGTACCTCCGGGACTTCATCCATTGCCAAGTCACACTTGGACTTACGTTGCCAAGACTACATGCTTGGACTTACACCGCCAAGACTCATCCTTGGACTTTCCTCCTTTGCCAAGATCACACTTGGACTTACGTTGCCAAGACTACATGCTTGGACTTACACCGCCAAGACTCACCCTTGGACTTTCCTTGTTGTACCTGTATCCTACACACTCACAATGCATATCAAATACAACAATAAACCTAACTTAAACCTTTGCCCAAACATCAAAACTTAGGGCACCTAGATTGCTCCAACAGGAACCACCGACCCGGACGACCATCTGGGTAAGTTCGACAACACAGCTACCCTACATCAATACACAGATGGAGTAAAGTGTCGGGTGTTCCTTACCACCCTCTCGGGATCGGCGCAACGGTGGTTTTGGAGGCTGCCGGACGGATCCATTACATGTTTCAAGGAGTTCTGCACGACCTTCCTCCACCATTTTGTAAGCAGTCGGCGTTACCAAAAGACTAGTGTTAGTCTATTCGCCATCAAACAAGAGCCCAGGGAGTCGCTCCGAGCTTACATCCAGCGATTCAACCGGGTGGCCATGGATATTCCAACGGTCACGTCAGAAACGATGATGAATGCGTTCACGCAAGGCCTCGTGGATGGTGACTTATTCCGCTCACTTATTCGAAAGCCGCCCCGAGACTACTATCATATGTTACACTGGGCCAATGAGTACATTAATGTGGAGGAAGCCCAGGCGGCCCGAAGGAAAGAAGCTCCAACTGAGCGGCTAGTCACTGCCGAGCGGAAGCCGTCCACTGGCCACCAGCCGCCCAGGGGACCGCGAGCTGAAGCATCCCGCCCTCAGCAACATGCAAGATCCCACGTCATCCAAGAGGTATCCGCCGAGCGGCCCAAACCAAAAAAGAAGGTATGGACCCCCATGTTTTGCTTGTTCCACCGGACTGACACGCATAATACAAGAGATTGCCGAAGCCTTCCCTTGATCGCCTACCCCGTTCCCCGGAGTGGTCGCCGCCGATCGCCATCATCCGACAGGCGACAACGACACCGTGAAGCCGATCGACGACAGTCTCCCTAGCGGTATCATCCTCGGAGGCACGAGGACAATCCCCGGGTGTCTAAAGAGCGGCCTAGGCCGTCCGCACGGGAAGAAGAAAATAGAAGCAACACATCTCGCGGCGAAATCAACATCATCGCTGGCGGGCCGACCGGAGGTGACTCCAACAGAGCAAGGAAGGCAAGTGTCAGGCAGCTCCAGATCCATGCGGTCGGCTGCAGTCAAGAATGAGCGAGTGGGCCCGAAATCAGCTTCGGGCCCAGGGACTTGGAGGGAGTCGAAGCGCCACATGACGATGCCCTCCTCATCAAAGCGGTAATAGCTAATTATACTATTCATCATATTTTCATTGATACAGGCAGCTCGGTCAACATTATATTCAAAAAGGCCTTCGACCAACTGCAAATTGATCGAGCTGAGCTGCTGCCCATGACAACCCCCCTCTACGGGTTTACGGGCAATGAAGTTCTGCCGGTCGGACAGGTCCGACTAGCTATTTCGGTGGGAGAAGAGCCGCTCAGAAGGGCGCGGACGGCAAACTTCGTTGTGGTCGACTCTCCCTCAGCATACAACGTTATCTTGGGGTGACCAGCGCTCAGCGAGTTCCGAGCGGCCGTCTCCACCTTCTACCAGAAAATAAAGTTCCCGGTTGAAGATAAAGTGGGAGAAGTGCGAGGAGACCAGTTGGCGGCTCAGCGATGCTACGTCGAGATGGTCCAAGCCGAAGCTAATTCCGCTCGGAATACGCCACGGAACGCCATAACCGAAGAACCACCCTCTTTAGTGTATGAAGAAAAAGAGGAAGTACAGATCCACCCGACCCGATCAAAGGCCACCACATTCATTGCGACTGATCTGGAGGCGAGCCAGAAAAAGGAGGTGATCAAATGTTTCCAGAGGAACTGCGACGTCTTCGTTTGGTCGACGCATAAGCTGCCTAGAATTTCGCCAAATATAGCGCAGCATGAGTTTCACATCCGACCGGACGCTCGGCCGGTAAAGCAAAGGAAGAGGGATTTTAGCTCCGAACAGAACGCTATCATCCGAGCGGAGGTAGAGAAGCTCCTGGAGGTCGGCCATATAAGGGAGGTCCAGTTCCCGAGCTGGCTCGTGAATGTAGTGCTGGTCTCCAAGCCGGGCAACAAGTGGAGGGTTTGCATCGATTTCCGGGATCTCAACAAAGCGTGCCCAAAGGATTTCTATCCTCTGCCTCGGATTGATCAACTGGTGGACTCCACAGCCGGGTGCGAGTTAATATGCATGCTAGACGCCTATCAGGGCTACCATCAGGTGCCGCTTGCCCGAGAAGATCAAGAAAAGGTTAGTTTCGTCACAGTCGATGGCACTTACTGTTGGACCCCGTGGTAGTTTTGATGTGATCAATCAAGTTGGTTAGGTCTTGCTGTGTTTGATCCCTGTGTCTGAGTGTGCAGGAGCTTAGGATCACAGGAAGTCGAGCGGAAGACGCAGCTAGCGAGAAGGATGACACGGGAAGGGAGCCGACGGGCTCGGTGCGTCCGAAGGACGAGAGAGCTGCGGAAGAGTACTCCAGTGGGCGTGAAGAGCGTGCGCGACGTTCGAGGGATGTTAAGCCGGGACGGAAGGCTGCTCGAGGAAGGCCGGAAATTGGGTTTGGGTGAGCCCTATTTCGGTTGGCCGAAATCACCCAAACAAACGGAGCTTCGGAAGACAAAGTGAAGAAGAAAAGGAGTCAAAAGAGGCTGGAAGTTACTGCAGCAGAAATTACTGTAGCAGGAACCTTGAAGGTGCCTTAAACACATTGAAGGCGCCTTGAATGGATTGTTTAAGGCGCCTTGAGCAGGCCAGTTTGACCGTTTGCGCTGCGGATAAAGTTTTATCCGCAGATTGAGTTGGAGGCGCCTTGGACTCTCGAGATAAGATTTCCAGGGCCTATATAAAGGCCCCTGGAGCTAGGAATTCAATAACAACTCAAGCAATCAACTGTGTACTCTTTCCTAGCAATAGTTCTAAGCTTCCAAAGTGTAAAAGGCTTCTCCGCCTTCAGCAAAGGAGATTTTTCTACTGAGCTTTTTCTACTGCCCTGGATTAACAACCTCCTTGGTTGTAACCAGGTTAAATCCTGTCTTCTACTTAATTTCTATTTCCTTGCCTGTTTTAATTTTACTATTGCTTTTCTGAGTTGAAATCCGAGGAGGGTAGTTTTATTTTTGTTTACAACAATTCACCCCCCTCTTGCCGACCTCCGCTGCACCTACAATTGGTATCAGAGTCTGATCGCCTCAGAAGGACTAACCGCCAACTGAAGCACTATGATCAAGACGATGGTCGGAGCGAACATCCATCCCCCGAAGTTCGACGGAGACTTTGCAACATGGAAGCGCAAAATGGAGGTATTTTTAAAACCAAATTTGACATTCTGTTAATAATGGAATATGACTATGCAGTTCCGAAAGATAAGGAGGAAAATACCTGGACGAAAAAGGAGCAAGCAGATTTCGTCGCCAACGGAAAGGCTGAGTTCCATCTACTCAGCGTTCTACCGTCGCAGGAGGTAAATCAGATCGGAAGCTACGACTCCGCGAAAGATCTTTGGGAAAAATTCCTGGAGCTTCACGAAGGTTCTTCCGAAGCAAAGCTAGCGAAGCGCGACATCCTCCGGAATCAGTTAACGAACCTCCGAATGAACCAAGGCGAGAAGGTAGCGCAACTCCAAGCGAGAATCAAGGAGCTAATAACACAACTAACGAACCTTGGAGAAGAGGTAACCAACCGAGATTCTATCCGATACGCGCTCAATGTCTTCCCTAGAACTCCAGAGTGGGCTTCCTTAGTAGATGCATATTACATCTCCAAGGATCTCGAGGTAAGTACTTTAGAACAATTATTTTCCACTTTCAAACTTCACGAGTCTCGAGTTTCAGAACCCAACGGAGCAGAGAAGACAAGTCAGAACATTGCCTTAAAGGCAAAGATGAACAGTTCTGACTCCGAAGCCTCAGTCGAAGAATCCGAAGCGGCACTACTGGTAAGACACTTCAATAAGTTTTTCAGTACTAACAAATTTAAATCGCAGAGGCATCATCGAAAGAAGAGGACGCTTCGTTGCTACAACTGCAACGAAGAGGGGCACATCAAAGATGACTGCCCAAAGCTAAAGAGAAAGAAGAAAGAAAAAAGAAAAAGAAAAGTCAAAATACAAGAAACCAGAACCCTCCAAGCACAAGAATCTGAAGGCTACTTGGTCAGATTCCTCATCCTCTGAGTCGGACATCGAAGAATTCTCAGGGTTGGCGCTAATGGCGAACCATCAGCCGGAAGAAGACTCAAGCTCAGACATGAGCATTGATAAAGGGGGAGGAATGTCAGAAGAAAGCAGCAGTGAAGGGGGAGCGTCACCAGATCAGGTAAGTAAGGTACGCAATCTAACCCCGACTCAATCGTTTAGATTTATTAAAGCTCTTTCTAGAGAATTAGATAAATTAGAAAAAGAAAATGAAAATTTGAAATCAGAAAATGAAAATTTGAAATTTGAAATTGAAAAATTAAAAACTGATGCATGCTTAAAGATAAATGTTTTTTCAAAATCAAAACTTAGAATTTATGGAAAATTAAATTGGTATATAAGAAAGCATCAGGGTCAACTTAGGAAAATTCCTAAAGATTATATACTCCCTAAGTTTTTGACAAATCCTGTTGGAAGGAACCTTTATTGGGTTCCAAAATCTGTGTTGAATTAATTTTTTAATAAAAAAGCTTAAAGAGAGAAAAATTAAACATTGAAATTCTTTATGAAAGCTTTGTCTAAGGAAGTGGTTGTTGCTCCAATAACCAAGAAGGCCTAGTACCTCGCCACGACCTGGAAGCTAAAATATTGAAAGCAAATGTTTAATTAACTTTCTGAAAAAGCATTAAACAAGAATTAAATAATGCTTTGAAAGGTTATCAAATATTTGTTAAAAAAAAAATATTTCATTAGAAATTGTTTTGAAAAATTCTAACTTAATTTTTTGGTTAGAAATTTATTTTCTTGGAAAACTTCATTTGACTTAGACTGTTTTTTGGGAACATTTAAAACAATTTACTTAGGATTTTTTTTAACTTAGAAATTTTTTTGGAAAATTCAATTTAACTTCGAAATTTTTTCAAAAATTCTTTTTTACTTAGAAAATTTTTTCAAACCTTCAATCTTACTTAAAAAAAATTTTCTTACTTAAGACCCCATTTTTGCTGTGATCAAAGGGGGAGAGTAAGGTACAAGTTTAGGGGGAGTAAGGAGAATTAGGAAAATGAAAATTTTACCTATTTTTTTGAAGATGTGTTGCAATTTTATTTATTGCAAAACTTATGCTTAACTTGTTAGTTTAGTAATTTTTCTTTAAAATTACTTTTTATGTCTATTTTAACCTTAACTTGAACTTGGGTTGATGCACATCAAAAAGGGGGAGATTGTTGGACCCCGTGGTAGTTTTGATGTGATCAACCAAGTTGGTTAGGTCCTGCTGTGTTTGGTCCCTGTGTCTGAGTGTGCAGGAGCTTAGGATCACAGGAAGTTGAGCGGAAGACGCAGCTAGCGAGAAGGACGACACGGGAAGGGAGCCGACGGGCTCGGTGCGTCCGAAGGACGAGAGAGCTGCGGAAGAGTACTCCGGTGGGCGTGAAGATCGTGCACGGCGTTCGAGGGATGTTAAGCCGGGATGGAAGGCTGCTCGAGGAAGGCCGGAAATTGGGTTCGGGTGAGCCCTATTTCGGTTGGCCGAAATCACCCAAACAAACGGAGCTTCGGAAGACAAAGTGAAGAAGAAAAGGAGTCAAAAGAGGCTGGAAGTTACTGTAGCAGAAATTACTGTAGCAAAAATTACTATAGCAGGAACCTTGAAGGCGCCTTAAACACATTGAAGGCGCCTTGAATGGATTGTTTAAGGCGCCTTGAGCAGGCCAGTTTAACCGTTTGCGCTGCGGATAAAGTTTTATTCACAGATCGAGTTGGAGGCGCCTTGAACCCTGTTGGAGGCGCCTTGAACTCTCGGGATAAGATTTCCAGGGCCTATATAAAGGCCCCTGGAGCTAGGAATTCAATAACGACTCAAGCAATCAACTGTGTACTCTTTCCTAGCAATAGTTCTAAGCTTCCAAAGTGTAAAAGGCTTCTCCGCCTTCAGCAAAGGAGATTTTTCTACTGAGCTTTTTCTACTGCCCTGGATTAACAACCTCCTTGGTTGTAACCAGGTTAAATCCTGTCTTCTACTTAATTTCTATTTCCTTGCCTGTTTTAATTTTACTATTGCTTTTCTGAGTTGAAATCCGAGGAGGGTAGTTTTATTTTTGTTTACAACAATTCACCCCCCTCTTGTCGGCCTCCGCTGCACCTACACTTACTGCTACAATGTAATGTCGTTTGGATTGAAGAACGCAGGAGCAACTTACCAGCGCTTGATGAACAAGGTATTCAAAGAGCAGATCGGACGCAATTTAGAAGTGTACGTGGATGATATTCTCATCAAATCCGTCCGAGCGGCAGATCTTTTCACGGACATGGAGGAGACCTTCCGAACGCTGAGGGAGTATGGAGTTAAGCTGAACCCTCAGAAATGCTTATTCGGAGCAAAAGGCGGGCGTTTCTTGGTGTTGGTTGCTACTCGGAAAACCTATAGGTTCCACTGTACAAAAATTTTGTACAAAGGTCTGAACCTTTTCCTAGCTACCATGTGTTCTTTTAAATTAAATTTTGGATCGCCTGCGGAACTTAACACGTTTGATCCAAAACTTAATCTATTTGTTCTTTTCGGTTTTGACTTGGATCTCCTGCGGAACTTAACACGTTCGACCCAAGTCTCCTTAAGTTATTAATTCAATTAAATATTAATTTCCATAATTGGTTCCCAGTACTGACGTGGCAAGGCACATGGCCTTCTTGGATATGGGAGCAACCACCACCGACTAGACAAAACCTTTTATAGAAAGCTAATATTTAATTTCCTAAAATAACTTTAGGTTAACCAAAGAGAACAATCAAATCACAAGGAAAAGAAAAAATAAAAGAACACAATATCGAAAAACATATTCGAAATTCTAGAACGTAAGCCTCTTATATTTGGTATTATTTCCATAAATAACTAGCATGATGCGGAAATAAAAATTACTAGTTATACCTTGTAGAAAAACCTCTTGATCTTCTACCGTATTCCTCTTCTAACCTCGGACGTTGTGTGGGCAACGATCTACCGAGATGAGAAACCACCAACCACCTTCTTCTCCTCCAAGCAAGGTTCGGCCACAAAGGAAGAACTTCACCAAAGAAGAAAACCAAAATACTAACCAAGCTCCAAGAGATGCTAGCTTTCTCTCCTTCTTCTTCTTCTTCTCCAAGTAGTATCCGGCCACCACAAGAGCTCCAAGGAAGGGAGAGAGGTTCGGCCACCACAAGAGGAAGAGAGGGAGAGGATGGCCGGCCACACCAAGGAACAAAAGAGGGAGAGAAAATAATAGAGGTTGTGTCTCATGAAGACACCCCTACCCCTTCTTTTATATTCCTTGGCCTAGGCAAATTAGGAAATTTAATTACAATAAAATTTCCTTAATTTTCCTTGACATGAATTAATTGAGAAAAATAAAATAAAATTTCCCAATCAACTTGTAATGGCCGGCCACAATCAAAAAAGCAAATTAGGAGAGTTTTAATCAACAAATTAAAACTTCCTAATTTGTTTCCGGAAATTTTAAAAAATAAAATTTCTCTTTAAAAATCTCTTCATGGTTAATAAAAGGAAATTTCTATAATTTTAATTTTATTAACATGTGAATAATTTTAAAGAGAAAATAAAATATCTCACCAATCTACAAATAAGGAAAGAGATCTAATCTCTTTCTTTAATCTTTTGTAGATCTTTTATAAGAGAGATATTTTAATTTAAATTCTCTTTAATAAATCATTTCTTCCACATAATAAAAATTAAAATTAAAATTCCTTTTTAATTTAATTTGGCCGGCCCCCACTAGCTTGGGTTCAAGCTAGGGCCGACCACCCAAATTCATACCTAGGCCGACCCTAGCTTGTTCCCAAGCTAGCTTGGCCGGCCCCTATTGGGTGGGTATATAAGGTGGGTATAGGTGGGTATAGAACTCTATAAATAAGATGCTACGATAGGGACCGAGAGGAGGAATTGGTTTTGGTCTCCCGATAAAATTAAGCATCCCGTGTTCGCCCCGAACACACAACTTAATTTTATCAATGATAATTCATTCCACTAGAGAACTATCATTGAACTACCGCACCAATCCCAAATTACATTTTTGGGCTCCTTCTTATTATGAGTGTGTTAGTCTCCCTGTGTTTAAGATATCGAATGCCCACTAATTAAGTGAGTTACTGACAACTCATTTAATTAATATCTAAGTCCAAGAGTAGTACCACTCAACCTTATCGTCATGTCGGACTAAGTCCACCTGCAGGGTTTAACATGACAATCCTTATGAGCTCCTCTTGAGGACATTATCAACCT
The DNA here is from genome assembly GCF_018446385.1 of Zingiber officinale. NCBI lineage: Eukaryota > Viridiplantae > Streptophyta > Magnoliopsida > Zingiberales > Zingiberaceae > Zingiber > Zingiber officinale. Next base: position 166,842,383 of record NC_055988.1, read on the forward strand.
AGTATCTCTAGGACACAGTTTCCTTCTATAATCAACAACACACACTATAAGTGATATCATTTCTCAATTTATCGGGCTTGTTGATTTATCGAACTAAATCTCACCCATTGATAAATTAAAGAAATTAATATCAAATATATGTGCTTGTTATTATATTAGGATTAAGAGCACACACTTCCATAATAACCGAGGTCTTTGTTTCTTTATAAAGTCAGTATAAAAGAGACGACCTCAAATGGTCCTACTCAATACACTCTGAGTGTACTAGTGTAATTAAGATAAACTGACACCTAATTACACTACGACCTTCTAATGGTTTGTTCCTTTCCATTTTGGTCGTGGGCTACTGTTTATAATTTATAAGGTACTGATAATATCATCTTCTGTATGTGACACCACATACTATATTATCTACAATATAAATTAATTGAACAACTACAACTAAATGTAGAAAATTTGACCAAATGTGATTCTTTATTCATAATGAATGTTTACAAAGCTTAGGCTTTCAGTATACACTCCAACAATCTCCCACTTAGACTAATGACTAAGCTGCCATATCTTCTACCATACATCTGATTCCCATTCCCTCCACATGCCGATCGAAAGCTTTCGCCGTAAGGGCCTTAGTGAAAGGATCTGCCAGGTTATCCGCTGATGCAATCTTGGCGATGACAACTTCTCCTCGCTTCACGATATCTCGTATCAGGTGGTACTTGCGCTCTATATGTTTACTTGCCTTATGAGCTCGTGGTTCCTTCGAGTTTGCAACTGCACCGCTATTATCACAATAAATTGTGATGATTTTGGGCAAACCAGGAATCACATCTAAGTCCATTAGAAAGTTCCTGAGCCATACTGCTTCTTTAGCTGCCTGAGGTGCTACATACTCAGCTTCCATGGTTGAGTCCGAAACGCATTTCTGCTTAACACTCCTCCATGAAATGGCTCCACCTCCTAAAGTAAACACATAGCCTGATGTAGACTTACTGTTATCCCTATCTGATTGGAAATCTGAATCCGTGTAACCCACAGGGAGCAGATCGTCTGCTTGGTAAACTAGCATATAATCTCTAGTCCTTCTCAGGTACTTTAATATATGCTTTACCGCAGTCCAATGTCCTTGTCCAGGGTTACTCTGATATCTGCTGACCATGCCCACGGTAAAACAGATATCAGGTCTCGTACATAGCATTGCATACATTAGGCTTCCTACAGCCGAAGCATAAGGAACTGCTTTCATGTCCTCTATCTCTTTCGACGTCTTTGGAGACATCTCTTTAGATAGAGCTACTCCATGTCTAAAAGGTAAGAAACCTTTCTTAGAGTCTTGCATGCTAAAACGAGCAAGGATTGTATCTATATATGAAGCTTGGGATAGACACAACATTCTTTTCTTACGATCCCTTATAACTTTGATCCCAAGAATGTGTGCACAATCTCCTAAGTCCTTCATATCAAATTGTTTGGACAACCATACCCTTACGTCTGATAATACCTTGACATTGTTGCCAATTAACAAAATATCATCTACGTATAGTACAAGAAATACCACCACGTTTCCGTTACACTTCTTATATACACAAGACTCATCCGGACTTTGAATAAATCCATATGATTGGATTACTTCATTAAACCGGATGTTCCAAGACCTTGAAGCTTGCTTCAGTCCATAAATGGACCGATTGAGCTTGCACACTAGATGCTCTTTGCCTTTTTCAATGAACCCTTCTGGTTGCTTCATATGGATGTTCTCTTCAAGACTTCCATTAAGGAAAGCTGTCTTGACATCCATTTGCCAAATCTCATAATCCATATGAGCAGCAATGGATAAGAGTATCCGGATAGACTTAAGAATGTCTACCGGTGAAAAGGTTTCCTCATAATCGATTCCCTCTTTCTGAGTGTACCCTTTCGCAACAAGCCTAGCTTTGAAGGTTTCTACCTTCCCGTCTGTCCCTCTTTTCCTTTTGTAGATCCACTTGCATCCAACGACTTTTATACCATCAGGTGGTTCTACAAGCTCCCAGACCTTATTAGAGTACATAGACTCTATTTTAATTCATTGCCTTTTGCCAAGATCTCCATCTATATCTTGGAGTGCTTCGTTGTATGTTCATGGATCGGGTTCATGTTTACCCGGATCAAGTCCAAGACTCTCCCAAAACATGAATCTTTCAGTTGCTCGACAACCCTCCCACTACGACGAGGCATCGTGGTTGTGTATCATGTGTGACACGTGTTGCGTCTCTTGTGGTACTTCATCTTGTCCTGTGAAGTAGACATGTCCTCTCTAAGTTCTTCTAAAATAACTTTGCTACTAGGCTTGTGATCCATTATATAGTCTTCTTCTAAAAACGGGCATTGGTGCTAACAATGACCTTCTGGTCTTTAGGACTATAAAATAAACCACCTTTCGTTCCTTTGGGATATCCTACAAACACGTGAACTTCTACGGATTCTAACTTATCAAGATCTGGTTTCAGCACATGTGCCGGACTACCCCAAACCGAATATGTCTTAGATCGGGCTTTCGCCCATTCCACAATTCTGGGAGTAGAAGAAACTGATTTAGAAGGTACTAAGTTCGGAACATCTGTTTCCCGAGCATATCCCCAAAACGAATTTGTAATTCAATAACTCATCATTGATCTAACCATCTCCATAAGAGTCCTATTCCTTCATTCCGCTACACCATTCTGTTGGGGTTCCAGTGCAGATAATTGTGATTGAATCCCGACCTTCGATAAGTAATTCCTAAACTCTCCTAAGAGGTATTCGCCACCACGATCCGACCAGTAGTGTCTTGATACTTTTACCTAGTCGTTTCTCCACATCCACCTTGTATTCTTTGAACTTATCAAAGCACTTTGTTCTGGCGCATTAGGTAAATATATCCATATCTTGAATAATCGTCTATGAAAGAGACAAAATATTCAAAACCCCCTCTTGCCTAGACAGACATAGGACCACACAAATCAGAGTGAACCAACTCCAACACTTCTTTGGCTCTATACCCCTTGGCCTTGAACGGCCTCTTGGTCATTTTACCTTCCAAGCAAGATTCACAAGTTGGAAAATTTTCCAACTCAAATGAACTCAAAAGTCCATCGGCTATAAGCCTCTGAATCCTACTTAAGTTAATATGACCAAGCCTTAGATGCCAAAGATATGCTTGGTTCATTTCCGAAGGTTCTTTTCTCTTATTAGAGTTAGAAGATGAGTTATAAATTTTCATATTTTGCTTTGTGGAAGAAATTGGATTTAAAGTATACAAATTGCCAACTAATGCACCAGGCAGATAATCACTTTATTTCTTTTAATAACTACATCGTTACTGAAAGAAACTGAATATCCATCTAAAAACAGTTTAGAAACTGAAATTAAATTCTTTCTAAAACTAGGTACATAAAGACAATTTCTTAAAATCAAATTTCTATTTCTACTAAAAGATAAGTAGACGTCTCCCACTGCAACAGCTGCCACCTTAGTAGCATTGCCCATGTAGACGGTAATCTCTCCTTCAGATAGTCGTCGGGTTTCCTGGAACCCCTGCAAGGAATTGCAGACATGATCAGTGGCTCCCGTATCTACACACCAGGTGCTGGTAGATAACACCGCTAAACATGTTTCAACAACTAGAGTATGAGATATACCTTTGTTTTGGTTCCTACGAGGACAGTCCGCCTTACAGATGAAGCACTTGCCCTTCGGCTTCTTCATTCCAGCTTTAAATCCCGTACTCTGAGATTTATTCACTTTCTTTGCTGAACCAGCTTGTTTCTTCTTCTTCTTTCCTTTCGGTTTAGAAGTAGAACCATTTTCAGCATAGTGAATTTGAGCATTGTGACGAAATAATCCTTCTGCTGCTTTGAAAGTAGTTCCGCTAATGAATAAACCCTCTTATTCATATTATAGTTCAAACGGAACCGCTCAAAACTTCTAGGTAGCGTTTGAGGATCATATCGATCCGGGTTTCCCATCAATTTCTCCTCCAAGGATCAGATCTCGTTCGGATAAGCCATCATCTTTAGGATATGATCCTCACAGGAGTACCTCTTGCATGGTGGCCGTCATTATCTTTCTTATAGCTTCTTGCCTAGAAGCCCTATCCCGATGACCAAAGAGTTCCTTGAGATTGTTCATAATATCATAGGCTGTTGGTAAATCTTGATGCTGATGTTGCAATACATTTGACATTGAAGCCAAAATGTAACACCGCGCCATCTCATCTGCTTTTACCCATTTCCTATGATATTCAATCTCCTCTTGGGTAGATTCACCAAGAGGGTGCATCAGCACCGCCACCAAGACATATTTATAGCTTTTCAGAAGAAGAACAATGTCCGTGTTTCTTTTCCAATCTATGTAGTTTGGTCCAGAAGAAGTCTGGTCGTTACAAATGGGTTGAAAGACATCCTAAGAATCACAAATAACTTTTGGTCAGAACTCTAAATTTAGAATAATATTGATTCCTCAAACAATACTATTTGAAATTAACCAACACCTTATAACACCGTGAATTTTGTATGCCACGTTAGTGTGGACGTATACAAAATCAACATTTGTAAAAGGAGGGTTTTTAAACCATTAATTTTATTATTTTGTCAACCTAATTTTTTGACAAATAAAATTAATAGTTGGTATCATTTGGTCACACAAATAATAGCAGTGACTCCGTTGGGGAGGATACTATTAGATGTGTCTAAGTGTATACCATTACTTGACACTAAGTCCATTAATAAGATTATGCCCCTTCCGTTGGGGAAGATCACACGCTCTTAATTAACTTCCTATAGTCATCCAAAAATGGAAGTCTGTTCTAGTGATCCGCAAACAAGCTCATCCGTTATGGAGGAAGGCACTCAGAGCCAACGCGCAAGCTTGTTTGCATTACTTACAAACCAGTAATGGAGACCATGAGATTTTTTTAAAAAAAAAAATCCCTCTCCCACTTAGTTATTTATAAATGAGGAATTTTAACTATGCTAGCCTACTTTACTTGTAAACTAACATGCACACACAGCATAATATAAAAGCAATAGAGAAACTAATTTTCAACTATTATGGCTTTTATCTCTAGTTGTCCTCCGTGTGTAGTCATCCCAAGCTGCTGCCATATTTGGCCACCGCCACCGGGTCTAGCTGTCGCATCCATCTTGCTCCTTGTTCCGCTGCGCCTCTGGTCCTTAGAAGGTTCCACGCTTTGCAAGATTCGATCCGCGACATAAATAGAATTTTACATTTTGATCCTATATTCCATAAAAGGAATGTACATGTATCTAGATCAAAAATAAAATCCTAATAAAACTAAATACAGCTCCTGCTGTATTTGAATACAATCATGCACACACATAAAAATATCCTTGACATGTCCAAGGGTCCAATCACACACATAATAACTAAAAGCCATAATAGTTGGATCCTGCATCCACAAAGTTAGCACATCCTACTATTAACCTGCCTAAATTATGTATGACATGTGCATAATTAAACTAAATACCAAATACACAGAGGCAAAACCCTAGCTCTAATACCAATTGTTGGTTGCTACTCGGAAAATCTATAGGTTCCACTGTACAAAAATTTTGTACAAAGGTCTGAACCTTTTCCTAGCTACCATGTGTTCTTTTAAATTAAATTTTGGATCGCCTACGGAACTTAACACGTTTGATCCAAAACTTAATCTATTTGTTCTTTTCGGTTTTGACTTGGATCTCCTGCGGAACTTAACACGTTCGACCCAAGTCTCCTTAAGTTATTAATTCCATTAAATATTAATTTCCATAATTGGTTCCCAGTACTGACGTGGCGAGGCACATGACCTTGTTGGATATGAGAGCAACCACCACCGACTAGACAAAACCTTTTATAGAAAGCTAATATTTAATTTCCTAAAATAACTTTAGGTTAACCAAAGAGAACAATCAAATCACAAGGAAAATAAAAAATAAAAGAACACAATATCGAAAAACATATTCGAAATTCTAGAACGTAAGCCTCTTATATTTGGTATTATTTCCATAAATAACTAGCATGATGCGGAAATAAAAATTACTAGTTATACCTTGTAGAAAAACCTCTTGATCTTCTACCGTATTCCTCTTCTAACCTCGGACGTTGTGTGGGCAACGATCTACCGAGATGAGAAACCACCAACCACCTTCTTCTCCTCCAAGCAAGGTTCGGCCACAAAGGAAGAACTTCACCAAAGAAGAAAACCAAAATACTAACCAAGCTCCAAGAGATGCTAGCTTTCTCTCCTTCTTCTTCTTCTTCTCCAAGTAGTATCCGGCCACCACAAGAGCTCCAAGGAAGGGAGAGAGGTTCGGCCACCACAAGAGGAAGAGAGGGAGAGGATGGCCGGCCACACCAAGGAACAAAAGAGGGAGAGAAAATAATAGAGGTTGTGTCTCATGAAGGCACCCCTACCCCTTCTTTTATATTCCTTGGCCTAGGAAAATTAGGAAATTTAATTACAATAAAATTTTCTTAATTTTCCTTGACATGAATTAATTGAGAAAAATAAAATAAAATTTCCCAATCAACTTGTAATGGCCGGCCACAATCAAAAAAGCAAATTAGGAGAGTTTTAATCAACAAATTAAAACTTCCTAATTTGTTTCCGGAAATTTTAAAAAATAAAATTTCTCTTTAAAAATCTCTTCATGGTTAATAAAAGGAAATTTCTATAATTTTAATTTTATTAACATGTGAATAATTTTAAAGAGAAAATAAAATATCTCACCAATCTACAAATAAGGAAAGAGATCTAATCTCTTTCTTTAATCTTTTGTAGATCTTTTATAAGAGAAATATTTTAATTTAAATTCTCTTTAATAAATCATTTCTTCCACATAATAAAAATTAAAATTAAAATTCCTTTTTAATTTAAATTGGTCGGCCCCCACTAGCTTGGGTTCAAGCTAGGGCTGGCCACCCAAATTCATACCTAGGCTGGCCCTAGCTTGTTCCCAAGCTAGCTTGGCCGGCCCCTATTGGGTGGGTATATAAGGTGGGTATAGGTGGGTATAGAACTCTATAAATAAGAGGCTACGATAGGGACCGAGAGGAGGAATTGGTTTTGGTCTCCCGATAAAATTAAGCATCCCGTGTTCGCCCCGAACACACAACTTAATTTTATCAATGATAATTCATTCCACTAGAGAACTATCATTGAACTACCGCACAAATCCCAAATTACATTTTTGGGCTCCTTCTTATTATGAGTGTGTTAGTCTCCCTGTGTTTAAGATATCGAAGGTCCACTAATTAAGTGAGTTACTGACAACTCATTTAATTAATATCTAAGTCCAAGAGTAGTACCACTCAACCTTATCGTCATGTCGGACTAAGTCCACCTGCAGGGTTTAACATGACAATCCTTATGAGCTCCTCTTGAGGACATTATCAACCTAGTATCTCTAGGACACAGTTTCCTTCTATAATCAACAACACACACTATAAGTGATATCATTTCCCAATTTATCGGGCTTGTTGATTTATCGAACTAAATCTCACCCATTGATAAATTAAAGAAATTAATATCAAATATATGTGCTTGTTATTATATTAGGATTAAGAGCACACACTTCCATAATAATCGAGGTCTTTGTTTCTTTATAAAGTCAGTATAAAAGAGACGACCTCAAATGGTCCTACTCAATACACTCTGAGTGTACTAGTGTAATTATACAGTCAAGATAAATTGACACCTAATTACACTACGACCTTCTAATGGTTTGTTCCTTTCCATTTTGGTCGTGAGCTACTGTTTATAATTTATAAGGTACTGATAATATCATCTTCTGTATGTGACACCACATACTATATTATCTACAATATAAATTAATTGAACAACTACAACTAAATGTAGAAAATTTGACCAAATGTGATTCTTTATTCATAATGAATGTTTACAAAGCTTAGGCTTTCAGTATACACTCCAACACTTGGGCTATATAGTGACCGAGCGGGGCATAGAAGCAAATCCCAGCAAGGTAAAGGCGTTGCAAGATATGTCGCCCCCAAGAAATCTGAGGGAAGTCCAGCGTCTGACCGGGCGGATAACTGTATTGTCAAGATTCATATCGAAGACTGCCGAACGGAGTCTCCCTTTTTTCAAGATCTTGCGTAAAGCTACTAAGTTCCATTGGGACGAGGAATGCGATCGGGCGTTCGAAGAGCTGAAGACATACCTAAACTCTTTGCCCGTACTAGCCAAGCCAGCTGTGGGTGAGCCGCTCTGTATTTATTTATCTTCAACCGAGCAGGCAGTAGGCTCGGCATTAGTGAGGACGAGCGGAGAAGAACAACCCGTGTACTTCTTGAACCATATTTTAAAAGACGCTGAATCTCGCTACACTGGGCTTGAGAAGCTAGCTTTTGCTTTGTTCCTCGCCGCTCGGAGACTTCGTCCTTATTTCTTGGCACATACAATCATCGTCCGGACAAATAGTCCATTGGGAAGAGTGCTGCTGAACCCAGAAGCGTCCGGACGGCTCATCAAATGGACAACGGAGTTGAGTGAATTTGACATCCAGTATCAACCCCGTTCGGCGATAAAGGCGCAGTCCTTAACAGATTTTGTTACCGAAGTACAAAGTCCCGAGCCCGAAGCTATGTGAAAAATATTTGTGGATGGATCGTCCACTCGGCTCGGGAGCGGGATTGATGTGTTATTACTCTCTCCCCAAGAAGAAAGGATGCACCTATCCATCCGACTAGATTATAGAGCCACAAATAATGAAGCGGAGTATGAGGCGCTCATAGCCGGCTTGCAGGTCGCCCGACATGTAGGGGTCGGTCGGGTGACACTCCATTCAAACTCTCAGCTGGCCGCCCAGCAGCTCTCGGGCACTTTTGAGATTAACAATGCTCGGCTCAAGCTTTACGCTGAGGCCTTTGGAAAGCTCAAAACCCACTTTAGAGAAGTCATCATCCAGAAGATACCCCGCGCAAAGAACCAGGCGGCAGATGAGTTAGCCAAACTCGCAAGTTCAATATCACCGATCATCATCCAAAAGCCGATCGAACAAGTATCCTTGGTGGCGCACATCAACCGGATGGAGGGTCTCGCATCCCCAAGCGATTGGAGGACAACCATCATGGAGTTTCTGCGCTCGGGTGCGACACCGTCCGACCGGGAGGAAGCCCATCTATTAAGAAGGAGAGCCGACCGGTTCACATTCGTTGGAGACCAACTCTACAAGAAGGCTTTCTCCCGCCCACTTTTGAAATGTGTGAGCTCGGAAGACGCGGCGTACATCCTCCAGGAAGTGCACCAAGGATCGTGCGGAGGACATCCGGGCGGACGATCGCTGGCTAGGAAGATCTTGCTGGCTGGGTACTTCTGGCCAACACTGCAAGAAGACGCCGCTCGGACCGTCGCAACGTGCCTCTCCTGCCAGAAGTACCACAACTTCTACCACCGATCGGCGGAGGAGATGAAAGCGTCTACGGTATCCTGTCCGTTCGATCAGTGGGGAATGGATATTGTGGGCTCGTTCCCTATGGCGACCGGTCAACGGAAGTTTCTGCTGGTGGCGGTCGACTACTTTTCCAAATGGGTGGAGGCCGAGCCACTGGAGAAGATCACCGAGCAGATGGTCAAAAAGTTTATCTGGCAGCATATAATCTGTTGGTTCGGCATTCCTCGCCGACTCATATATGATAACGGGCGACAGTTCGTCGGGAAGCAACTCGAAGAATGGTGCAAAAGTTATGGCATTGAACAACACTTTACTTCTGTGGCATATCCCCAAAGCAACGGCCAAGCGGAAGTAACCAACAGATAAATCCTCAGAATTCTTCGGGCTTGACTTAACCATATAGGAGGAAGTTGGGTGGACGAGCTGCCAGGCGTCTTATGGGCTATCCGCACGACCCCAAAGGAGGGAATGGGAGTCACGCCATTCCATTTAGTGTACGACGGCGAAGCAGTTATCCCAGTTGAAGTCGACGTAGAGTCCGTCTGGATCCAGAATTATGATGATGACAACGCCGAGCGGAGGAACATGGAGTTGGACTTGATCGACGAAGAGCGAGCCAAAGCGTCCGCCCGGCTGATGGCGTACCGACAAAGAATGAAGCAGAACTACAACCGGCGCGTGATCCCTAGAGCGTTCCAGGTAGGCGACCTAGTGTGGAAGAAAGTAAAGCCGGTCGGGGACGTTGGCACGCTGGAGGCTCCTTGGGCGGGCCCCTTTAAAGTCATCAAAAAGCTCCGCTCAGGTTGCTACTATCTGGAGGATGAAGACGGATGACAACTGGATCGACCATGGAGTGCAAACCACCTACAGCCTTACCGGGCGGGGTGAAAGGTGCGCCAATGTAATGTATGTTGTATATTTTCTGTTCGGCTGTATATTTGAAATGCAGGAGTAACAAATCGGAAAATTAGCACAAGTATAGAGCATCATCAGCCGAATCGGAAGACTGTCGAGCTCTAATGTTAAAAATCGAGAGTCGTGCCGGCGACTATAAACCCTCCGGCCGGAAGACCGTCGAGCTTCGACGTTAAAAATCGAGAGTCGCGCCGGCGACTATAAACCCTCCGGCCAGAAGATCGTCGAGCTCTGACGTTAAAAATTGAGAGTCGTGCCGGCGACTATAAACCCCCTGGCCGGAAGACCGTCGAACTCCGACGTTAAAAATCGAGAGTCGCGCCGGCGACTATAAACCCCCCGGCCGGAAGACCGTCGAGCTCCGACGTTAAAAATCGAGAGTCGCGCCGGCGACTATAAACCCTCCGGTCGGAAGACCGTCGAGCTCTGACGTTAAAAATCGAGTCGACGGCGATTATAAACCTCCCGGAAGACCGTCGAGCTCGACGTTAAAATCGAGAGTCGCGACTATAAACCCTCCGGCCGAAGACCGTCGAGCTCCGACGTTAAAATCGAGAGTCACGGCGACTATAAACCTCCTAGGAAGATCGAACTCGACGTTAAAATTGAGAGTCGTGGCGACTATAAACCCTCGTCGAAGACCGTCGAACTCCGACGTTAAAATCGAGAGTACGCAACTATAAACCCCGGAAGACCGCCGAGCTCCGACGTTAAAATCGAGAGTCGCTCGGCGACTATAAACCCCTGCCAAGACCGCCGAGCTCCGACGTTAAAATCGAGTCGACGGCGACTATAAACCCTCCGGCCGGAAGACCGCCGAGCTCGACGTTAAAATCGAGAGTCGCGCAGGCACTATAAACCCTCCGGCCGGAAGACCGTCGAGCTCCGACGTTAAAAATCGAGAGTCGCGCCGGCGACTATAAACCCTCCCGCCGGAAGATCGTCGAGCTCCGACGTTAAAAATCGAGAGTCGCGCCGGCGACTATAAACCCCTCGACCGGAAGACCGTCGAGCTCCGACGTTAAAAATCGAGAGTCACGCCGGCGACTATAAACCCCCCGACCCGAAGACCGTCGAGCTCCGATGTTAAAAATCGAGAGTCGAGCCGGTGACTATAAACTCTCCGGCCGGAAGACGTCGAGCTCCGACGTTAAAAATTGAGAGTCGCGCTGGTGACTATAAACCCTCCGACAGGAAGACCGTCGAGCTCTGACGTAAAAAATCGAGAGTCGCGCCGGCGACTATAAACCCTCCGGCCGGAAGACCGTCGAGCTCCGACGTTAAAAATCGAGAGTCGCCGGTGACTATATCCGCGCCGAAGACCGCCGAGCTCCGACGTTAAAATTGAGAGTCGCACCGACGACTCCTACGGAAAACCGTCGAGCTCCGACATTAAAAATCGAGAGTTGCGCTGGCGACTATAAACCCTCCGGCCGGAAGAAGACAATAAAGAAGTCGACTTGTGAGTCGTTTTGCCGATCGACCAAGTAACCAAAAGTACTTCATGAACATCTAGTGAAAAGTCCATTTGCGAAACAGGATATATTCAGCCGAGCGGACTAGCTATGCAAAATACTTCGTAAAAAATCCCTTTCGAACACAAGAGAAGTGGGATGAGAGGCGAATAACGGGGAGAAGTATGGGAACATGTACAACGGTAGTTAGTGAGCCGAGCGGACAACACGCGTATTGATTAGCAAAAGAAAAAGCAAGCGAAAGGATAGCATATCATTAGAAAAATTAAGGCCGAGCGACCGAATTACAAAACAAGGATAGTTTTTGGCCGAGCGACCGAATTACACAAAACACTTCTACTCAAGAAAGTCATAAATGTCCTTAGGGACGGTGCCGAGGAGCGTTGCTTGGTCTTGGGTCGGGATGATGACAGAGTCGGGAAGATGACCCTTGGACTTCAAATAAGTTGTGGTGGCAGTCATAGCAAGCTCGAAAGCAGTGTATATCCGTTCGCAGACTTTTTCAGAGAATTCGACCGAACGGATGTAATTTAGCCTCAAGGCGGCTACCCGGCCCGGCTCAGCCTCCTGGTATTCTTTGAGGGCCGCTCGGGAGGCGTCGGCGGTGACCTGATGTTCTTGCAGGGCAGCCTCAAGTTTCTTCACCACGTCCGATCGGGCCGCCTTCTCGCCGGCCAGCTGGTCTATCAGCTCCTTAACTCTTTGCTCCAGGTCCCGAGCCTCAACATTCTTCTTCTCCAGGTCGGCAATGGCCGTCTTCTTCCGCTCGGTCGCCAGGCTTATTTTTCGATCAAGTGATTTGACTTGTCGATCGAGCTCGGACAGAGTATGTGCCTAGTCGGCTGTCTTCTTTTGTTCAGCCGCCAACAGAGCTTGAGTCTTCTTGAGCTCTTTCTGCAGCTCGGCGTAAGAAGGACCCTGAGAAGGCGCGCCGCCCGAACTCCTGAATCTTTTTAGTTCCTCGTCCACCATGGCGAGACGATTGGAGACAGCGATCTCCTCCACCCATCTCTAGAATAAGCAAGATTGTTAATAGCCGACCGGAAGGAATGCGTAAAGGACTTAAGAAAACATACTTACCCCGGTAGCCTGTTGCATATGGCTATTGGCCAGATTGCTGAGCGGAATCATCGCGATGCGCACCCGAGCGTCGGCCCACATCTCGGCTAGGGGCCCCTTCATTGTGATCATGTACTCGGGCGCGGTTGGCCGAGCGGACTCGGGCATCAGCTCTTCAGTGGGAAGATGCAGGGAGACCCTGATGGTGCGGTGCCGACCGGGGGTCGTTTGGGCGGAAGCCAGGGAAGGATCGGAGGCCGGCGCAGAAAATTGGGACAGAATGGCCGAACGTTCGACTCGGCGGGGAGCGGGCGGAAGGGTGCTGACTGGAATGGCCTCGAGAGGGTCCGCGGACGCGTCCAATTGCGAGGGGGTCCGATCGGATGAGATCGCCTCCACCGCTGGGGCTTTGCCTTGAGAATCGGCGGTGGTCCGCTCGGGCGGCTGGACGGCGGAAGTGGCCGATCGAAGGGGTGTCTCCGCTCGGCGCCTCTTCTGTCAAAGAGGGCGTTCTTCCTCTTGAGCGGAGCCTTCCTCCCGGACGGAAGCCCCTCGGCTAGAAGTTATGCCAATCGCCGACTCCGGGAGAGAAGCCTGAGCGGCCGACTCCCCCGCATTCGTCTCGCTCTCTCCTTCATTAGAGCCGACCGGCTGAATGCCAAGCGACTCCATCTCTTTGGCAGCCGCGGCCTCGAGCGCCGCTGCTTTCCTTTTCAAAATGTCGGTCATCACTAACTCCATGACAATGTCCGCTGCAAAGAAAAAAAGAGAAAATCAGTTAGCAATCAAGGCAAATGTACCGAGTAAAATTCTTACCGAAGCCGCTCGGGAGGGGGGTTCTGATCGGACTCAAGCCAAATATGTACATCACCCCTTCAGGTAAGAACTTATTGATGTCAAACTTCAGACCGACTAGCATGTTGGCAGAGTGAAGATAATCCGGTCGGGTCTTGAACCTTTTGAGCTCTGGGGAGATTGGCGGTCTGACCTGCCACTGGGTTCGGAAAGAGGCCCGCTCGGGAAGACGAAGGTAGAAGTAGAACTCTTTCCAGTGTTTATTGGAAGAGGGCAGTTTATTAAAGAAAACTAAATCGGGCCGAGCCTGGAACATGTAGGTACCCAGCTCGGACTGTTTAGGATAATAAAAATAATAAAAGACTACCGGTCGGAGGGGAATGTTGTGGATTTTGAACAAGACGACAACGCCGCATAGGAGGCGGAAAGTGTTAGGGACTAGGCTTCCGAGCGGAATGCCGAAAAAGTTGCAAACTTCTACGATGAAGGGATGGATTGGAAAGCGCAGACCGGCTACGAACTGGTCGCGGAAAACACAGAAAGCTCCGCGCGGCGGCTTGTGTGGCCGAGCGGAGGGGGAGGATAGGATAGTTTCAAAGTCAGAGGGAATTTCAAAAGAGTCCATCAGAATATCGGCGTCGCGCCGATCGAAGCACGACTCCATGGTAGTATACCATGGGCCGAGGGCTTGATCTTGAGGCTGAGAGGAACTAGCCATTGTCCGAACGGATGAAACCACAAAAAGCAGATGATAGAAAGAAGAGGACGACAAACAAGACAGCGCCCAGAGGACCAAAACTCGGGAAAGAAACGCAAGGAAAACCAAAGATAGAAAAGAGGAAGAGCCTTACAGAGAAGAATAGAGATTGATGAGGAGGACGGAGTTGCCGGAAGAAGTAGCAACGAGATCACTGGAGCACTAAAACGCCAAAGGCAACTACTGGACACGCGAAGACGCAAATGCGGTGAAGAGGAGAAAAGGTGAAGGCTTTATAGGGTTGGGCCCGAGCGGCCTCCACCGTCGGATGCAGGTCACGGGAACCGAAGCACGCATCGGGCCATCCATTTCAAACCGCCTCGATCCCATCGGACACCACGCCGTCGCCGTACGATGACGGCAGCATCGCCACGTGGCGTTCAGCTACTAGAGCGCATTTAATGAGCGCGTGCTCGGCCTTAATGATGGAGATTGGCACAAACTTCAAAGAGATTAGGTCCACCTGAAATTGAACACATGTACCAACTCACAAGTAAAAAACAGCTTGAACACATGTACAAGGAGGTACAGAAAAAACATTTTAGGCTGTATAAATAGAGATCTTAAGTATAAATTCTTATGAAAAATAAGACCAGTGAAATAAAATACTAAAGGAATCTAAAATGAGTGGACATGCTTACTATTGTCTCTCCAACAGCTTGAGTACTAGGCTCCCCATTTTTTTTCTTGTGACCTTCAATCCAAACTTGCAATCTTGTAATTTTTGTATCTACCGGACTTGTCTTTTCCTTAAATATAGAAATATATACAAAATCATTACAACACAATTCAAAAGATACATATATCATTACTTATTACTTAAATTATAAAAAATTAAAAATAATTACCATAATGTGAGTCAAACGAGCATAACCTACCTGAATGGAGAAGTCTCAAATCCTATTAAGGCACTACCACAACAAATCTACTGATATTTTGAGCTGGAAAATCCAAATTGGATACGCTTCAGCTGTTGCCGATAAGAATTAAATCCACGTAATTATTTAACAAAGAACATACAAGAAACTAAGACGGGAAAGTGAAACTGTTCGACCAGAAGGAACAACAATTACATAATATCTTTCCGATCTTGTAGCAGCAAATCAAACTCGGAAAAGCAAGTAGCATGGAAGTTCCATCTCAGATATGCTCGTTGAGAAGAACTACCTTAGCACAAATCATGGAGCTTTCTAGATATGTAGCAAGCCAACAGAGACCAAGCCAACACTCAGACGCCATCACAATGCAAGACCAAACACTACTGTGCGGAAAAGAATTAGTGCTATCAATTCAACAGTACATTAAAGACATGAATCTAGTGGCAGACTTATATATAACATGCAATACCTCTTCGTTCAAAACACAATTTGAAGATTATCTAGGTCTATGTATGTCATCTTAGGGTCCTCTGCCATTTTAGTATCAAATAGAGGAGTAGCCAGCTTGGGAGGGTTCTAAACAAAGGTGAATCACTCATTAAGACAAAAAATCTCCAAAACAATCAAACATGCAAGTTAACTTTTTGATTACCAAGAAAGAAAATCACATATAAAAAATTGATTCCTACTTCATTATATTTTAAACAAATAAATATCATGTATTATTCACACAAGTTTTACAAAACTTGTAATTACAAAACTTGAAAAAACCTATCATTATATTTTAATAGGTAGAGGTAACTGACAAAGTTTTTCCTTGGTATTATGTCCTTCCATCATGTAATTGCCACAAAGTTAATTTTTTTTATGGATAACAGTATATAAATATGATCATTTTTTGGCCTGTGCCAAACAGATTTGCTATTGTTATAAGAGAGATAGTTCAATAAACTAGATTGCAAATGAATCATAGAGATTGCAGGAACCTAAGTTGAAAGAAAACGTTTAATATGTCATCAAGATAATATACATACTAAACCTAGAACTCTATCATAGAACAAAACAAAAAAGATATTAAAAAAAAAAAGAAGAAAATAAAGTATGGAAAACCTAGAACTCTATCATAGAACTCTTATCCTAATTGTTAGAAAGAGAGATAGAAACATGGAAGAATTAGGATATACACAAACCTAAGAGGAGATGAACTCTTATCGATTAGATTAATTCTAAACTAAATAAATCTACACACAATCAACAACTAATTACAACATGTATCAACTAATGATATACCAATCATACTAACTGATCTAGTAATCCAATTAACCCTAATTCCTACACCTTACCTCAAATCAAAGCTACTGTTGATGCTGGAACAAGTAGAGCAGAACCAAGAACACCTACAGTACACAGAACCTCACCTCACAGTCGTGCTTGTTGATCCACAGCACTCAACCTCATTGGAATCAATCGGATCACAACAGGAGGTCAAGCAGGGAGATCACTGATCAATTAACCATCCTTCTAGCCTCTTCCCGGCAGCTCAAGAACACCTCCCTGATACCAACATCTCCAAATCTGTAACCTAATTCAACCGAAAAGAAGAAGAGGATCGGTAACAGAGAAGAAGACCTAAGCTTACCTCAATCGGTTGTCTCCAGAAGGTATCGCCCAATCCGATCCACTTTGAGGAGCCACAGATCGTTATGTGAACAACTCAAGAAGGAGGAAACGAAGGGTCAATCCGTTGGAAACAACCAAAACCAAGCCCTCCACCGTGCCCTAGCCACCTAGCCATCGTCGCTCACGCGTAAGAACCGGCCGAGGAAGGGATCGCTCCATCGGAAGAGCTTGGACAGCGTCGGCACCTTCAAGAATCCGGCGACCATCCTCAGGCGACGCGAAGAGGCCCAGATCGTCGGAAAGCAGTTGCCCTCTGTCGGCGTCGGGTGCGTCGGATCTTCCGCGTGAGAGAAGAGAGAGATCGGACTGAGAAGGAGAAGGGCTTCGGCTGGATCTGAGCTTAAGGGTCGATGCCGGCAGAGAAAAGATCGCCGGAGCTGAAGCCTTGCTCCGTCGGCGTCGATCGTCCGCGAGAGAGAACAGAGAAGAGAGGGAAGTCGGGTCGCGAGGGGTTGGGGAAGAAAGGTTCGGCGTTTGGGAAAGAAAATAAGGAAAAAGGATTATATAAATAAAATATTTTCTCACTTAAATGGGTATCCCAAACAGGTTTTATCCGTGTCGTCAATTTGTCCCCTTAAAACCCGTCGTACGAGCTCTGAAAAATTTTCAAAAAATTTTTAAAAATTCCGGAAAAATTTTATAAGGCTATTTCCCAAATAACCTTATTATTTAAATTTCCCGATATCTTACAGCGTGCAGCGTGAGAAGTTTTTCGGCGCCGTAGGGAAAAGTGCGGAGGGTGTGACAAGTGCGGACGAGGGTTTGGATTTTTGCTAAGGCTAATTATTAATAGATTAAACTAATTATTAATGGATTAATAATGACATTTATTAGAAAATGTCAAGATAAAGGATTTAACATGATATTTTATTTTATTTTTGTATTATTTTTAAATAAATGTCATTATAAGGTATTTATTATGACACTTAGAAATAAGTGTCATTAAGATAATATCACAATAGATCAATTTTCCTGTAGTGGGAGAGGAAGCCGCGATGGCTTCGGTGGCTTTGATCCGATTTATATTTTTAACCTAGTATTTTTTTTATTTTAATTGTGTTTTTTTACTTATTACATTTTATTTAATTACTTACTTTAAGTTTTTCTTTACTTATTTTTTTTAACCATGTTTATTATTGATGCTTTTGGGGTTGGATGTATTTTTTTTATTATTTACATATTTTTGTTTAATTTAATTTTTTTAAAGATAACTATCTTTTAAACTATAATTTTAAAAAAAAATTAAAATGGGTCAAAACATGTTGGGTCAAAACACATTCATTTTAATCATTGTCCTAAATAATAATTTTTTATTATTATTATTTTTTAAACTAATCGCAGCATGCTGCATGCCATTAATAATTTTAAAAAGTATTCGCAGCATGCCTATTTTTGCATGCCATTATTGTTATTAAATATTTATACCATTAACGGCATACTTTTAATGTGCGCTGTTAATATCTAGACGTAATTTTTTTCCTTCTTTAAGTTTATACTATTAACAGCGCGCATCAATATGCACGCCGTTAATAATACTATTAACGGCGTGCTTTTAATGTGCGCTGTTAATAGCAAGCTGCGAAAACCTATTTTTGTTGTAGTGCGCTCGGGAAGACGAAGGTAGAAGTAGAACTCTTTCCAGTGTTTATTGGAAGAGGACAGTTTATTAAATAAAACTAAACCGGGCCGAGCCTGGAACATGTAGGTACCAAGCTCGGACTGTTTAGGATAATAAAAATAATAAAAGACCTCCGGTCAGAGGGGAATGTTGTGGATTTTGAACAAGACGACAACGCCGCATAGGAGGCGGAAAGTGTTAGGGACTAGGCTTCCGAGCGGAATGCCGAAAAAGTTGCAAACTTCTACGATGAAGGGATGGATTGGAAAGCGCAGACCGGCTACGAACTGGTCGCGGAAAACACAGAAAGCTCCGCGCGGCGGCTTGTGTGGCCGAGCGGAGGGGGAGGATAGGATAATTTCAAAGTCAGAGGGAATTTCAAAAGAGTCCATCAGAATATCGGCGTCGCGCCGATCGAAGCACGACTCCATGGTAGTATACCATGGGCCGAGGGCTTGATCTTGAGGCTGAGAGGAACTAGCCATTGTCCGAACGGATGAAACCACAAAAAGCAGATGATAGAAAGAAGAGGACGACAAACAAGACAGCGCCCAGAGGACCAAAACTCGGGAAAGAAACGCAAGGAAAACCAAAGATAGAAAAGAGGAAGAGCCTTACAGAGAAGAATAGAGATCGATGAGGAGGACGGAGTTGCCGGAAGAAGTAGCAACGAGATCACTGGAGCACTAAAACGCCAAAGGCAACTACTGGACACGCGAAGACGCAAATGCGGTGAAGAGGAGAAAAGGTGAAGGCTTTATAGGGTTGGGCCCGAGCGGCCTCCACCGTCGGATGCAGGTCACGGGAACCGAAGCACGCATCGGGCCATCCATTTCAAACCGCCTCGATCCCATCGGACACCACGCCGTCGCCGTACGATGACGGCAGCATCGCCACGTGGCGTTCAGCTACTAGAGCGCATTTAATGAGCGCGTGCTCAGCCTTAATGATGGAGATTGGCACAAACTTCGAAGAGATTCGAGGAATGTTGGCGTTGACGGACGTTTTAGCTGCCCCCGTGGGGGACGAGCAGAGGATAGTTGCATATGGACGCCGCTCGTGCAACCGATGGTCCAGTCAGTCGGACTAATCGCCTCCTTCGACTAGACTTGAAGGGGAGGCAAGTGATCTGGCAGTAAGGACGGGGGACCCCCTTTGAGGGAAGTCAATGACACGTAGAGGTCAAAAGTCTAAGGGCAATATGAGGTTCGGCCGATCGGGTAAGGGTCTGGTTAACCGACTGAACGGGTCAACAGAATCAAAGACAACCCGGCGGGGAGTCGGGCTTCCGACGCTCATGGTGAACAAGGTCGCCGGGCCGAGCGGGTGGCCCGCTCGGCCGAGGCATAAGGCAGCAATGCCGTGAACAGTCTCAGCCGAGCACACGACCGGGTATCTCCCGAGCGTACTGATACTTGCGTCCGGTCGGACGTGATGGGACTGCCGAGCGGCAGGACGCTCGGCGCGGGGAGAGAAGGGACAAAAGGACAAGGGGACATCGAGGAACATCTTCTGACAATGAGCATATTCGACGACCAAGCCATACGCAGAATCTTACGACAGAAGGTTCTGCCGTCCCATCAGAGAGGTGATCGGACTGTAGCAGTATGGTGTCAGGCAAGCTCCTCTAGCAAGCCCATATTGGGGTATGGTAAGGGGACACGTGTACGCCTCGGTATGTGTGCATAAGCCCCTTCACAGCTCTATATAAGGGTCCTCACACTTCGCCGGAGGTACGCATTCTCTGAGATTCAAAGCCACTTCATAGTTTCCTCTTGCCTGACTTGAGCGTTGGAGGGTCGTCGCCGGGAACCCCCTCCCGGCCCGACTTCCTTGTAGGTTCGCCGGAGATACATACAGCCGTCAGAGATTCACGTCATCGGTTCGGAGAGCGCCACGTGCCCAGCGTCCATCGATTCTGCGTTCGGACAGGATCATATATAATAAATAAATATAATTGATTTATAATATTTAAAATCAAAAAATATATATATATATAATTAGATATGTGATTAACTGATTATATATATTTTAAATTTATATATATTTATATGTGTTTAAATTTTTTTAATTCTTTTCCTTTTTATTGTGCTTCTCCCTTATGTCCTATTTTTTCATGCTGGCATCTTCTCCTACGCAGCAACACCGCCTCCTTTGCAAGTCGTCGGCGCGCCATGAGTCAGTTCTGATTGGTACTTGAAGAGCATGGAACAGTTATGAACCATTTTCAGCCCCGGTCTCCTCCATGAGGGATCAACGACCAGCTTCAACCCCGATCTCCTCCACGACGCGATGTCGCGCTGCCCCATGGGACTGGGCGGGATCGGCCACACGAAGTGTGTGGCGATGTTGACTACGACGAGCTCACGGAGGCCATTGGAGGCAAAAAAGAAGATGCCCCTGGAGCTAGTGAGGAAGTAGAGGTCCTCACCGGGGGTGACAGTCGCGCTCGTGACGAGGATCTTGAACCACCGGCCTAATCAGTCATTGAATTTGCATAGTGCAGAATACCTAGGGGCCTCTACTTGTCGATGAAGAGTCATCAGCCGTCGCAATCGAAGCGTCCCTCATAGAGGTGGCTGAAATCGTGAGCGGACACGAGAGAGGCAAATGCCTTGGAGATGGATCAGACACGGAGAAGCTTCGGGAGGGCGAGGCGGAAGAAGATCTCGTGGAGGAGCTCGGAGAGTAGAATGCAAAGGCTGATGACAATGACGCAGCGATCGACGTCCCTTATAATTTGCTCCTGTTCATCTCTAAGGGAAATTTGGGAAAAAATATTGATAACCCCGGAATTGTGAAAAACCTAAGGTTTCTAAGGTTTTCTGATTCTGGGTTATATTCCCTGATTGTTGATGTGGCGGGAATGTTGCATTGAAGGGGATCATTGATTACTTAAACGAAAAAAGGTGGTCGTTGATAACCTACTCAACTTATAAGCAATAATCCCCAACCAAACACATCCTAAAGGTAAAATATAATTGGAGTAAAAATAGAATATGTACATGTATTGAGGCACCTGAATCAATTCTAATCGCCTGAGTAAAAATAAAAAAATATTTGATTTTATAATTGAGGCACCTAGATATATTTTAGGAGCCTCAATCATGCATAGGTGCGCGGAGAGAAGCATGCAATATATCAAAATCCTATATATATACACACCCACACTGGGCTACCAGCATGGGCGCCTCTCACTCAGGAGGTGTCTCCGATCATTGGAGTCGTCTCCGTGCATGACAGTCTCCCACCGTGGGCACCTAGGGTAAGAAACTTACACACACATACACACACACAAATTAGTTACGCTGCGGACGAGGCCGACCCTAACATGATTTTTTTATTTCTTATTTTATTTTTTTAACCTTTCGATTATGTCAATAATATTTTGCCTTTTGAGTTTGGGGGTTAGATTATAGTATTAAGCATAAAAAATTTTTAAATAAAAAAATTCAGGTGTGCATTAGGTATGCGACATAAAATTCTTTTGGTTATACATATTTCTCCCTGTTTAGGTTAGTTCGTACCCTTTTCATCCTCTTTATATTTTATTTTCTATTAATCATTTTTGTCATAAATAAATTCAAAGAAGATGAATAACAATAATTTTAAAGGACAAACAATACGAGGGCTCAAGACACGAGTAATGGTAGGAGATCTTTTTAGTTGTTTAATTATTTAAGGATAGAATTAATGAATTAATGGGTGAATGTTTGTTAATGGACAATTAACTTAAGATTGCTTCATAATTTATCATAGTGGTCGGTGAAAATTTTTTATGGGGTCGAATCAATCACTTTAGGATTAATCAATGTAAGCTGAATATCTTGTCCCAACTGAAAAAAAGTAAATATGAACATAAAATAATTTTATTTCATAACCACTTAATAATTATATCTACTTTCATAAAATTGGATCATGCACAATAAGCATAACGAACTAGAAAAGAAAAACCTCATCCCCACGGGGGTGCTAAGTTAGGTAGAGGGTAACAGATTTGCTATAATAGGACAGAGATCAATTCCTGACAGACACATATCCTCAGGAAAAAACTCCTCTCATCCCCTAGCTATTTGGCGATCGGCTATAAGTTTACCATGTGATTTATCTCCCTTCAAATAACTGAAGGACGGACTATAAAAGACGTTTGAAATGAACATAATCATCTTTTTTCTACAACAAAAAAGAAAAACCCCAATTCATGAGGGCTTCTAAATGAATAGTCGTTCAATCTCATAATCACACTTTTGGGTCAAACCATACTCAACTTACAATATATAAGTGGAATATAACTCTTCTGTGACTTCAAACATCCATCCAAAAAAACAAGGACCTCATGGAACAAAATTTATAAGAAACTGTTGGATGATATACCTCGTTGAATGTTTGACTTCCCTTATTTAAAGAGTTACTGCTCTAGGGTAAAATACCTCTGTAATTTACCTACCTATATCTTGTCATGGGGTTGACGATACTAGACAACTTAGATCAACTGCACTTTCAATATACAAAAATCAACTATATATAATGGCAACTTGAGCATATGAGGATTCTTTGAATACGTTTTTGAAGCGCATCCCATGTTAATGCACTTGTAATACGTTTTTGAAGCACATCTCATGAAGCAAATCCACAACTTAATCACATTACTTATAACAACGTAGATAAAATAATTTAGATTAAATCATCATTTTAATTTCGATACGACACTTGCAACAACTCAAACTAAAATCAGTATTTGAAATTCAACTCATATAACGACTTCAAACAACATGCCTAATCATCATCATTATCATCACTGATCATAAGAGAATCTAATTGATGCTCTATCTCTTTTAATGCATATTTCAACTTAATAATTTTTTCAATTTTTGAAAGTTTTCTCTCTAAATATGAACTTGACCTTGACCTTGAACTTGAAGTTGCACATGATATTTTATTTCGACTAGATGCAAAGGAAGTTGGTGCAGATTTTTTTTCGAAGTATTCCTCGAAAGCTTTTTGTGTCTCCTCTCTACTTTTGAAAATTTGTGTATGATGCCCTTAAAGCCATTAACATGATCAGAAGCTTCTACCCACGTTTCATAAATTTTTGGTTCATGTCCAACAAATACAACATATGTTTTCCCCTACATTTTATATAACATTCAGAATCTTATATAAATAAAATATTAGAACTTAAATGAAATGATTTACCATAGATTGTATATAAAGAGTCGAAGTTTTGCAAGTTTTCTGTAAATTGTAGAACCAAAAGAATATAAGTTATCAAAGAAAAAAAAAAGGCTAAAATCCAATTATTTGTGCCCAATTGATAGAAAATATAGTCTGTCACAAAACTCATCAACCGAGTGCATCGATATTACATATTAAACTAATAAATTTATTGTGTGCGTATGAGACATATCATCATTAGAGGGATTCATAAATAACTGATTGATATAATATTGATGCAATTGATAGACAAAACCATAACATTTCCCACCTTATATAATTGAATTTCCAACATCTCAATTCCTATAATTGCAACAGTTGCATGGTGTTAGTTTCAATTTAACATTTCTCTAGTAGTAACTAAATTTCATTCATAACACCTTATTTTTGGAAGAGCATTCATAACACTTCATTTGACTAAAGAACTGCATTCGTAATACTTAGTACAGATAAAAATAAATAAATAAAGACTTTATAATTTGTTCATGCAGATAAATTATAAATATTGCAACTGTAACATGTGGTCATTGTATTGTATAATTTAGCTAGTCAAATAAAAATACTATGTTGTGACCAACTAATTAATGGTTAAATTATACACAACAAAAAGATCCTAATGTTATTAGAAAAATATAATTATCATGGACAATGATTGCTCATGGAGGATTTACAGGAACATGCAAGAAGAGTTCATCCTTTAAAGGCTTGTAGAAATAGAAATGAGAATGACCATAACTAATGTGATTAAATCATAGAATACTTTAAGTCCTAAGATGGGAACTCGCCGCTCGTCTTCTTGCGCTGCTCGTGTTTCCCATCACCGTCGTGCCCGCGCCGATGAGCTGCTCGATATGGCCACGCCGAAGAGCGCCTTCGACGCCATCCTTCATCCTCCATTTCAAATAGCAGCAATACCGTCAAAACGATAGATGCTGAGAAGTCAGAATGTTATTCATCGGAACTTTGGCACGACATGCGACATTCCCGTGCTAGAATGCCCGTTTCAACCGTTCCATATCCGTTCCGGTGAACCATGATTAGATTCCACTGGGTTGGATCCCTTAACCACGATTAGATACTTGATCAATGGCCCCTTCTTTATATTTACGTAGAATACCCCCGACTTTATTTTTAACGAATGTGAATTTCCATATATACCCCTACTATAGGTCTCTAATACAACAAAGATAAGGACAATTTTGTCTAATAAGAATCAACTGATTTCTAAAGTTGCTTTTCGACGTGGTGGTTCGTCAGCAAACTATACGAAGTCACTGGCGGGCCACACTCACATCCCTTCATTTAATAATTTAATTGTTTTTATAAAAAATAAAATGTAAAAAATTACAGTTGTAGTCAACCATGTGGCCTATTGCATGAACACATGTATACTTTCATCGTAGCACCCTCGTCAATTCGTCTTAGGTCAATATGGAGAAGATAAATCACGAACGATTATTAGCCTTTGAAATAGTAACTAGCACATAAGGGAGATATTTACCTCGGCTTTGCCGAGATTCGAATCCTAGACCTCATGATGGCAACACCTCATGCGCTAGCCATTAGACCATCCCGAAAGGATAGGATATAACGCCAGGATATCGCCGTTCTGGCAAACGAGACGAGGCCAGATCATTGGATGACGTAATCTGATCTACGTGGCAAGGATGTAATGGAGGATTTTTCCTGTTTAAGATTCATATATGATTCATTGGAACTGGAGTCTCGTCTAATGGCGCAGTTAAGATGAAGCTCTGTTTACTTTAAAGTACGGATGAAGAAGGGAAAGGAATTTATAGTGGAAAATTATCCTCAAAGAAAAAGAAGAGAAAGGGTGAAGAAATCCCCCTTCCTTTGCATGTTTGTTTATCTTGATAGAAGAAGGTGAATACATGCAACGTAATTTTGTAAATAAAAAATGGGCCCCAGGGTATAGCGTAGACTATGGGCGCATGACATCTCTGGTGTAATAGCCAGGGGTCGATTCTCAGAAACTAACGACCTAGAGTTTACCCCACTATGTGCTTATGGCATGTGTACCTGCATGTAGCCCCACCATATCTGTGGAGCTGACACTAGGGGGTTGTTAAGATAGCGGATCTATCTTTGTAAATAAAAAATGGTACATGCGTCATTTTTTAGGTACATGGTGTAATTTTATGAGTTAAAAAGAGTACATGCACCATTTTTTTATATATGGTGTAATTTTGTGAATGAAAAGAGGTACATGCATCATTTCTTTTCCTTACGCTGCTTTCCATCTAATTTTGAAGTGATCGATTTTGGTTCCAAAATCATTCGTTGATGGATTGCATTACTCTTCCATCTGAAAATTTTAATGAAGTAAATAACGAAAACTTTTCCATTGCATAAACTTTTCCTTAATTTTGACTTCCGCTCTCCCAAGTAAACTGACCATGAGAGACATTTTTAGCTTACTTGGTCACGTGGATAGGGCGTGCGGCTACCAACTACGCCAGAGACCAAGACATTTTTTGAATAATTTTAAACATGATAATTTATGAAAGGACATATAGATTTTTTTCATTTATGAAAAGACGCATATTATTTTAGAATTTATCAAAGAATGCACACTTTTAAATATATTTCTCATTTTATTCTTTTAATAAATATGTTTTTTTTCTTTTCTCTATTATTTCTCACTCTCTCTTCTATTGCCTCTTTCTTATACATGTAACCAATCTTATTTTTCCCCTCCTCTCTTCTCTTTTTTCTCGCTTTTTGCATGCGTACATGCATAGCATAAACCTGATAAATAAATCATATCAGAACCACGACATTTAGAGTTTAGTTGATTTTTTAATAACATTTTAATATATTAGGAGAAGTCGAAATAATCAATAAATATCATATTTAAACTTTTTGCAATCCTAGAAATCGACAGAAACTGATCGATTATTTATTTTGACTTATAAGAAGATGTAAAATTATAATAATAATGAATCAACAAAAATCCTCATCAGTGGGCATGATATGAATCATATCAAGCTCACGTCAAACCTAACCTAGAGGTTTTTTTATTGACTCTTTCTTATTATATTTTAACACTTTATAGAAGTTAAAATAAATAATTGATAGTATATTTGAACTCCTTACAACATCAGAAATCTATAATAACTAAAATAGGTGCAATCGAAATTTTTTAAGTTTATCGGTGGGTTTTGAGTGGGTTTTAGTCAAAATACACTATGTACCTGAGAGTTCTAATTACACTCATTTCAGTTCCTATAGATTTCTGATGTTGCAAGGAGTTCAAATATGTTATCCATTATTTATTTTAATTTCTATAAAATATTACAATATAATAAAAAATAATCACTAAAAATCTCTATATGTTGGGCCTGATATGACCATATCAGGGTTGCCTGATAAATTTTAAAAGTAATAATCCAAGAAAACTTGTGATTAAAGGTTTTAGTTTTGAAGACGACAGGCTTATGTAGGGGAATTGGGCAAAGGAACCTACAACTGATAAACTTTTCCTTAATTTTAGTTTCCGCTCTCCCAAGTAAACTGACCATGAGAGACATTTTTAGCTTACTTGGTCACATGGATAGGGCGTGCGGCTACCAGCTACGCCAGAGACCAAGACATTTTTTAAATAATTTTTAAAACGATAATTTATGAAAGGACATATAGATTTTTTTTCGTTTATGAAAAGACGCATATTATTTTAGAATTTATCAAAGAATGCACACTTTTAAATATATTTCTCATTTTATTCTTTTAATAAATATGTTTTTTTTTCTTTTCTCTATTATTTTCACTCTCTCTTCTATTGCCTCTTTCTTATACATGTAACCAATCTTATTTTCCCCTCCTCTCTTCTCTTTTTTCTCGCTTTTTGCATGCGTACATGCATAGCATAAACCTGATAAATAAATCATATCAGAACCACGACATTTAGAGTTTAGTTGATTTTTTAATAACATTCTAATATATTAGGAGAAGTCAAAATAATCAATAAATATCATATTTGAACTTTTTGCAATCCTAGAAATCGACAGAAACTGATCGATTGTTTATTTTGACTTATAAGAAGATGTAAAATTATAATAATAATGAATCAACAAAAATCCTCATAAGTGGGCATGATATGAATAATATCAAGCTCACGTCAGACCCAACCTAGAGGTTTTTTTATTGACTCTTTCTTATTATATTTTAACACTTTATAGAAGTTAAAATAAATAATTGATAGTATATTTGAACTCCTTACAATATCAGAAATCTACAATAACTAAAATAGGTGCAATCGAAATTTTTTAAGTTTATCGGTGGGTTTTGAGTGGGTTTTAGTCAAAATACACTATGTATATGAGAGTTCTAATTACACTCATTTCAGTTCCTATAGATTTCTGATGTTGCAAGGAGTTCAAATATGTTATCCATTATTTATTTTAATTTCTATAAAATATTACAATATAATAAAAAATAATCACTAAAAATCTCTATATGTTGGGCCTGATATGACCATATCAGGGTCGCTTGATAAATTTTAAAAGTAATAATCCAAGAAAACCTGTGATTAAAGGTTTTAGTTTTGAAGACGACGACAGGCTTATGTAGGGAAATTGGGCAAAGGAACCCACAACTGATATCATTCTTCTGTTCTTCAGGATCCTTGAGTTGTGTCATAGTGCAATTCCTGAACTAGATGAGAAAACTGGTGGCTTTACTTATGAAGCATAATCACCAGATGAAGCATTTCTTGTTGTCGCCAAGGAATTTAACTTTGAGTTTTGTAAGAGTACTCAATTTAGTGTATTCATTCGGGAGAAATATTCATCTTCTGAAGATCTTATTGAGAGGTAACAATTTAGCTTGTATGTTTTAATCAATAAATTTTCTTTTTTTATGAAGTTTTTGGCAACTTGATATTTTATTCTGACATTGGGAGTTCAAGATTCTCAATCTGTTGGAATTCAATAGCAAAAGGAAGAGAATATCTGTAATTGTGTATGATGCAAGTGGAAAAAATTTTCTTATTCTTTGCAAAGGTGCTAATAAGTAGGTCTAACTTTTACACAAAGATTTTTTTTTTATGACTAAAGATGTAGTTTGTATGAATTATGTCTTTAGCAAGATCTGAAATCACATCATGTAGGTGGTAAATATAAATTGAATCGTTATTAATATTTATTTTTTTTTAAAAAAAATTGATCATCATCATATTTTGACTTCTGAAAGATCTTAAAATTTAATCAGAAAGAATTGACAAAAATCCCAATGTGTTGACCTGATATGAATTATATTAGGCCCAACATAGGCCTGATATCCAACGTATGAGAATTTTTACTGATTATTTCTTATTATGTTTTAACACATTTTAGAAGTAAAAATAAATAATAGATAACATATTTGAATTTCTTGTAACATCAGGAATCTATATGGACTGAAATTGATGCAATCGGAGTTTTCTAGGTCCATCAGTGGGTTTCAACCAAAATCTACTAATGGATCTAGAGAGCTTTGCATCCATTTCAGTTCCTATAGATTTTTAATATTGCAAAGAGTTCAAATATGTTATCTATTATTTATTTTAGCGTATAAAAGATATAAAAATATAATAAGGAATAATTAAAAAAAAGCTCCATGTTAGCCTTATATAATTCATATCAGGCTCCAGTAGCGGATCTAGAAATTCAAGTATGAAGGGGCGATCATGATAAACAAGGGGCGATATCCTCCATCTCCATCGGTGGAACCCCATAATACTAGCGGTTCCACCGTCGATAAGGAGGGGCGATCGTCGATGTCGTCCCTCCACTAGATCCGCCCCTGTCAAACTCAATAGCGGTTTAGCTTATTATGGTGTTAAGGGGATTAATGAAATTCTGATATCAAGGCGTTATTTTAATTTAATTAATCTAATTAAATAATCTAACTGATCTAATTAATCTAATTAACCAAACTACCCTAATAGCGGTTTAACTTATTATGGTGTTAAGGGGATTAATGAAATTATGATATTAAGGCGTTATTTTAATTTAATTAATCTAATTAAATAATCTAACTGATCTAATTAATCTAATTAACCAAACTACCCTAATTAATCTATGATCCTGTCCGAACGCCGAATCGATGGACGCTGGGCACGTGGCGCTCTCCGAACCGATGACGTGAATCTCTGATCGGCCGTATGTATCTCCGGCGAACCTGCAAGGAAGTCGGGCCGGGAGGGGGTTACCGACGACGACCCTCCGACACTCAAGTAGGCAAGAGGAAACTATGAAGTGGCTTCGAATATCAGAGAATGTGTACCTCCGGCGAAGTGTGAGGACCCTTATATAGAGCTGTGAGGGGGCTTATGCACACATACCGAGGTGTACACGTGTCCCCTTACCATACCCCAGTATGGGCTTGCTAGAGGAGCTTGCCTGACACCATACTGCTACAGTCCGAGCACCTCTCTGATGGGACGGCAGAACCTTCTGTCGTAAGATTCTGCGTATGGCTTGGTCGTCGAACATGCTCATTGTCAGAAAATGTTCCTCGATGTCCCCTTGTCCTTTTGTCCCTTCTCTCCCCGCGCCGAGCGGCCTGCCGCTCGGTAGTCCCATCACGCCTGACCGGACACAAGTATCAGTACGCTCGGGAGATACCCGGTCGTGTGCTCGGCTGAGACT
Source organism: Zingiber officinale (assembly GCF_018446385.1). Lineage (NCBI taxonomy): Eukaryota > Viridiplantae > Streptophyta > Magnoliopsida > Zingiberales > Zingiberaceae > Zingiber > Zingiber officinale. The sequence goes on from NC_055988.1 coordinate 166,872,855, forward strand.
GTTCACGACATTGCTGCCTTATGCCTCAGCCGAGCGGGTCACCTGCTCAGCCCGGCGACCTTGTTCACCATGAGCGTCGGAAGCTCGACTCCCCGCCGGGTTGTCTTTGATTCTGTTCTGACCCGTTCGCCCGGTTGACCTGACCCTTACCCGATCGGCTGAACCTCATATTGCCCTTAGACTTTTGACCTCTACGTGTCATTGACTTCCCTCAAAGGGGGTCCCCGTCCTTACTGCCCTATCAATCTAAGTATTCTAATTAATTTAATTTAATTAATCTAAATCATCTAACTAATCTAATTTAACACATTAATGTAATTAATGTAATTAATTTAATTATCCAAATTAAGCTAACTAATATAATTAATTCAATTTATTTAATCTAATTAATCAAATTAAACTGACTAATCTAATCCATGTAATTACCTTAACTAACCTAATTAATCTAATTAATTCAATATAATTAATTTAGTTAACCAACTTAACATAACTAATCTAATTAACCTAATCAATCTAACTATTTTAATTATCTAATTCAATTATTCTAATTAACCAAATTAAACTTAGCATTTTAAACTATCTAATTAAACGAATTAACCTAATTAATCTAATTAACTGAATTAAACTAACTAATCTAATTAATTCTATTTAATTAATCTAATTATTATATTAGTTGAATTGAATTAATTAGTTGGCTTAGATCGGTTAAATTGAATTGATTAGATTAGTTAAATTGAACCCTAAACCTATTCTCTATACTCTATGATCCTGTCCGAACGCCGAATCGATGGACGCTGGGCACGTGGCGCTCTCCGAACCGATGACGTGAATCTCTGACCGACCGTATGTATCTCCGGCGAATCTGTAAGGAAGTCGAGCCGGGAGGGGGATCCCGACGACGACCCTCCGACGCTCAAGTCAGGCAAGAGGAAACTATGAAGTGACTTCGAATATCAGAGAATGCGTACCTCCGGCGAAGTGTGAGGACCCTTATATAGAGCTGTGAGGGGGCTTATGCACACATACCGAGGTGTACACGTGTCCCCTTACCATACCCCAGTATGGGCTTGCCAGAGGAGTTTGCCTGACACCATACTGCTACAGTCCGAGCAGCTCTCTGATGGGACGGCAGAACCTTCTGTCGTAAGATTCTGCGTATGGCTTGGTCGTCAAACATGATCATTGTCAGAAAATGTTCCTAGATGTCCCCTTATCCTTTTGTCCCTTCTCTCCCCGCGCCGAGCGGCCTGCCGCTCGGTAGTCCCATCACGCCCGACCAGACACAAGTATCAGTACGCTCGGGAGATACCCGGTCGTGTGCTCGGCTGAGACTGTTCACGGCATTGCTGCCTTATGCCTCGGCCGAGCGGGTCACCCGCTCGGCCCGGCGACCTTGTTCACCATGAGCGTCTGAAGCCCGACTCCCCGCCGGGTTGTCTTTGATTCTGTTCTGACCCGTTCGGCCGGTTGACCCGACCCTTACCCGATTGGCCGAACCTCATATTGCCCTTAGACTTTTGACCTCTACGTGTCATTGACTTCCCTCAAAGGGGGTCCCCCGTCCTTACTGCCGGATCACTTGCCTCCCCTTCAAGTCTAGTCGAAGGAGGCGATTAGTCCGACTGACTGGACCATCAGTTGCGCCAAGCGGCGTCCATATGCAACTATCCTCCGCTCGTCCCCCACGGGGGCAGCTAAAACGTCCGTCAACGCCAACATTCCTCGGATCTCTTCGAAGTTTGCGCCAATCTCCATCATTAAGGCCAAGCATGCGCTCATTAAATGCGCTCTAGTAGCTGAACGCCACGTGGCGATGCTGCCGTCATCGTACGGCGACGGCGTGGTGTCCGATGGGATCGAGGCGGTTTGAAATGGATGGCCCGATGCGTGCTTCGGTTCCCGTGACCTGCATCCGACGGTGGAGGCCGCTCGGGCCCAACCCTATAAAGCCTTCACCTTTTCTCCTCTTCACCGCATTTGCGTCTTCGCGTGTCCAGTAGTTGCCTTTGGCGTTTTAGTGCTCCAGTGATCTCGTTGCTACTTCTTCCGGCAACTCCGTCCTCCTCATCGATCTCTATTCTTCTCTGTAAGGCTCTTCCTCTTTTCTATCTTTGGTTTTCCTTGCGTTTCTTTCCCGAGTTTTGGTCCTCTGGGCGCTGTCTTGTTTGTCGTCCTCTTCTTTCTATCATCTGCTTTTTGTGGTTTCATCCGTTCGGACAATGGCTAGTTCCTCTCAGCCTCAAGATCAAGCCCTCGGCCCATGGTATACTACCATGGAGTCGTGCTTCGATCGGCGCGACGCCGATATTCTGATGGACTCTTTTGAAATTCCCTCTGACTTTGAAATTATCCTATCCTCCCCCTCCGCTCGGCCACACAAGCCGCCGCGCGGAGCTTTCTGTGTTTTCCGCGACCAGTTCGTAGCCGGTCTGCGCTTTCCAATCCATCCCTTCATCGTAGAAGTTTGCAACTTTTTCGGCATTCCGCTCGGAAGCCTAGTCCCTAACACTTTCCGCCTCCTATGCGGCGTTGTCGTCTTGTTCAAAATCCACAACATTCCCCTCTGACCGGAGGTCTTTTATTATTTTTATTATCCTAAACAGTCCGAGCTTGGTACCTACATGTTCCAGGCTCGGCCCGGTTTAGTTTTCTTTAATAAACTGCCCTCTTCCAATAAACACTGGAAAGAGTTCTACTTCTACCTTCGTCTTCCCGAGCGCACTACAACAAAAATAGCTTTTCGCAGCTTGCTATTAACAGCGCACATTAAAAGCACGCCGTTAATAGTATTATTAACGGCGTGCATATTGATGCGCGCTGTTAATAGTATAAACTTAAAGAAGGAAAAAAATTACGTCTAGATATTAACAGCGCACATTAAAAGTATGCCGTTAATGGTATAAATATTTAATAACAATAATGGCATGCAAAAATAGGCATGCTGCGAATACTTTTTAAAATTATTAACGGCATGCAGCATGCTGCGATTAGTTTAAAAAATAATAATAATAAAAAATTATTATTTAGGACCATGATTAAAATGAATGTGTTTTGACCCAGCATGTTTTGACCAATTTTAATTTTTTTTTTTAAATTATAGTTTAAAAGATAGTTATCTTTAAAAAAATTAAATTAAACAAAAATATGTAAATAATAAAAAAAAAATACATCCAACCCCAAAAGCATCAATAATAAACATGGTTAAAAAAAATAAGTAAAGAAAAACTTAAAGTAAGTAATTAAATAAAATGTAATAAGTAAAAAAACACAATTAAAATAAAAAAAATGCTAGGTTAAAAATATAAATCGGATCAAAGCCACCGAAGCCATCGCGGCTTCCTCTCCCACTACAGGAAAATTGATCTATTGTGATATTATCTTAATGACACTTATTTCTAAGTGTCATAATAAATACCTTATAATGACATTTATTTAAAAATAATACAAAAATAAAATAAAATATCATGTTAAATCCTTTATCTTGACATTTTCTAATAAATGTCATTATTAATCCATTAATAATTAGTTTAATCTATTAATAATTAACCTTAGCAAAAATCCAAACCCTCGTCCGCACTTGTCACACCCTCCGCACTTTTCCCTACGGCGCCGAAAAACTTCTCACGCTGCACGCTGTAAGATATCGGGAAATTTAAATAATAAGGTTATTTGGGAAATAGCCTTATAAAATTTTTCCGGAATTTTTAAAAATTTTCTGAAAATTTTTCGGAGCTCGTACGACGGGTTTTAAGGGGACAAATTGACGACACGGATAAAACCTGTTTGGGATACCCATTTAAGTGAGAAAATATTTTATTTATATAATCCTTTTTCCTTATTTTCTTTCCCAAACGCCGAACCTTTCTTCCCCAACCCCTCGCGACCCGACTTCCCTCTCTTCTCTGTTCTCTCTCGCGGACGATCAACGCCGACGGAGCAAGGCTTCAGCTCCGGCGATCTTTTCTCTGCCGGCATCGACCCTTAAGCTCAGATCCAGCCGAAGCCCTTCTCCTTCTCAGTCCGATCTCTCTCTTCTCTCACGTGGAAGATCCGACGCACCCGACGCCGACAGAGGGCAACTGCTTTCCGACGATCTGGGCCTCTTCGCGTCGCCTGAGGACGGTCGCCGGATTCTTGAAGGTGCCGACGCTGTCCAAGCTCTTCCGATGGAGCGATCCCTTCCTCGGCCGGTTCTTACGCGTGAGCGACGATGGCTAGGTGGCTAGGGCATGGTGGAGGGCTTGGTTTTGGTTGTTTCCAACAGATTGACCCTTCGTTTCCTCCTTCTTGAGTTGTTCACATAACGATCTGTGGCTCCTCAAAGTGTATCGGATTGGGCGATACCTTCTGGAGACAACCGATTGAGGTAAGCTTAGGTCTTCTTCTCTGTTACCGATCCTCTTCTTCTTTTCGGTTGAATTAGGTTACAGATTTGGAGATGTTGGTATCAGGGAGGTGTTCTTGAGCTGCCGGGAAGAGGCTAGAAGGATGGTTAATTGATCAGTGATCTCCCTGCTTGACCTCCTGTTGTGATCCGATTGATTCCAATGAGGTTGAGTGCTGTGGATCAACAAGCACGACTGTGAGGTGAGGTTCTGTGTACTGTAGGTGTTCTTGGTTCTGCTCTACTTGTTCCAGCATCAACAGTAGCTTTGATTTGAGGTAAGGTGTAGGAATTAGGGTTAATTGGATTACTAGATCAGTTAGTATGATTGGTATATCATTAGTTGATACATGTTGTAATTAGTTGTTGATTGTGTGTAGATTTATTTAGTTTAGAATTAATCTAATCGATAAGAGTTCATCTCCTCTTAGGTTTGTGTATATCCTAATTCTCCCATGTTTCTATCTCTCTTTCTAACAATTAGGATAAGAGTTCTATGATAGAGTTCTAGGTTTTCCATACTTTATTTTCTTCTTTTTTTTTTAATATCTTTTTTGTTTTGTTCTATGATAGAGTTCTAGGTTTAGTATGTATATTATCTTGATGACATATTAAACGTTTTCTTTCAACTTAGGTTCCTGCAATCTCTATGATTCATTTGCAATCTAGTTTATTGAACTATCTCTCTTATAACAATAGCAAATCTGTTTGGCACAGGCCAAAAAATGATCATATTTATATACTGTTATCCATAAAAAAAATTAACTTTGTGGCAATTACATGATGGAAGGACATAATACCAAGGAAAAATTTTGTCAGTTACCTCTACCTATTAAAATATAATGATAGGTTTTTTCAAGTTTTGTAATTACAAGTTTTGTAAAACTTGTGTGAATAATACATGATATTTATTTGTTTAAAATATAATGAAGTAGGAATCAATTTTTTATATGTGATTTTCTTTCTTGGTAATCAAAAAGTTAACTTGCATGTTTGATTGTTTTGGAGATTTTTTGTCTTAATGAGTGATTCACCTTTGTTTAGAACCCTCCCAAGCTGGCTACTCCTCTATTTGATACTAAAATGGCAGAGGACCCTAAGATGACATACATAGACCTAGATAATCTTCAAATTGTGTTTTGAACGAAGAGATATTGCATGTTATATATAAGTCTGCCACTAGATTCATGTCTTTAATGTACTGTTGAATTGATAGCACTAATTCTTTTCCGCATAGTAGTGTTTGGTCTTGCATTGTGATGGCGTCTGAGTGTTGGCTTGGTCTCTGTTGGCTTGCTACATATCTAGAAAGCTCCATGATTTGTGCTAAGGTAGTTCTTCTCAACGAGCATATCTGAGATGGAACTTCCATGCTACTTGCTTTTCCGAGTTTGATTTGCTGCTACAAGATCGGAAAGATATTATGTAATTGTTGTTCCTTCTGGTCGAACAGTTTCACTTTCCCGTCTTAGTTTCTTGTATGTTCTTTGTTAAATAATTACGTGGATTTAATTCTTATCGGTAACAGCTGAAGCGTATCCAATTTGGATTTTCCAGCTCAAAATATCAGTAGATTTGTTGTGGTAGTGCCTTAACAGGATTTGAGACTTCTCCATTCAGGTAGGTTATGCTCGTTTGACTCACATTATGGTAATTATTTTTAATTTTTTATAATTTAAGTAATAAGTAATGATATATGTATCTTTTGAATTGTGTTGTAATGATTTTGTATATATTTCTATATTTAAGGAAAAGACAAGTCCGGTAGATACAAAAATTACAAGATTGCAAGTTTGGATTGAAGGTCACAAGAAAAAAAATGGGGAGCCTAGTACTCAAGCTGTTGGAGAGACAATAGTCAGCATGTCCACTCATTTTAGATTCCTTTAGTATTTTATTTCACTGGTCTTATTTTTCATAAGAATTTATACTTAAGATCTCTATTTATACAGCCTAAAATGTTTTTTCTGTACCTCCTTGTACATGTGTTCAAGCTGTTTTTTACTTGTGAGTTGGTACATGTGTTCAATTTCAGGTGGACCTAATTCGACCAAATGATGAAATGCAGTTTCTCGATGATGCAATAGGAAGCACGGTCGCATGGTTATCTAAATTTATAGTATTGTGTGATTAATACATATTATACTAATTTGTTTGGATTGTAAGTTGAATTGTTGTTATGTAATTGCTAGTTTGTTAGAGATTTCATATATTGTTTTAGATGTTTTGAGTTTTTGTGGTATAATGAAAAGCTATGACTTTTATTAATTCTGTATGGATTTGATTTGCACTAAATTTGTTGTAAAATTTTAATTTATTATTTTTGTCAATTTTTTTTAATATAGTTAAGACCATTAACAGCATACGTTTGCGCGCTGTCGATAGTTTTTTCGCAACGCGCAAAAGCACGCCGCGAATAATTTATGACTTTCAACAGCTTTTAACTGTGCAGCGCGCAATGCGCGCTGCGAAAAGTGAATTTGCGTGCTGCGAAAAGTCATTTTTGTTGTAGTGGCGGGTCTCTTTCCGAACCCAGTGGCAGGTCGGACCGCCAATCTCCCCAGAGCTCAAAAGGTTCAAGACTCGACCGGATTATCTTCACGCTGCCAACATGCTAGCCGGTCTGAAGTTTGACATCAATAAGTTCTTGCCTGAAGGGGTGATGTATATATTCGGCTTGAGTTCGATCAGAACCCCCCTCCCGAGCGGCTTCGGTAAGAATTTTACTCGGTACATTTGCCTTGATTGCTAACTGATTTTCTCCTTTTTTCTTTGCAGCGGACATTGTCATGGAGTCAGTGATGGCCGACATTTTGAAAAGGAAAGCAGCGGCGCTCGAGGCCGCGGCTGCCAAAGAGATAGAGTCACTTGGCATTCAGCCAGTCGGCTCTAATGAAGGAGAGAGCGAGACGAATGCGGGGGAGTCGGCCGCTCAGGCTTCTCTCCCGGAGCCGACGGTTGGCATAACTTCCAGCCGAGGGGCTTCCGTCCGGGAGGAAGGCTCCGCTCAAGAGGAAGAACGCCCTCTTCGACAGAAGAGGCGCCGAGCGGAGACACCCCTTCGATCGGCGACTTCCACCGTCCAGTCGCCCGAGCGGACCACCGCCGATTCTCGCGGCAAAGCCCCAACAGTGGAGGCGATCTCATCCTATCAGACCCCCTCGCAATTGGACGCGTCCGCGGACCCTCTCGAGGCCATTCTAGTCAGCATCCTTCCGCCCGCTCCCCGCTGAGAAGAACGTTGGGCCATTCTGTCCCAATTTTCTGCGCCGGCCTCCGATCCTTCCCCGGCTTCCGCCCAAATGACCCCCGGTCAGCACCGCACCATCAGGGTCTCCCTGCATCTTCCCACTGAAGAGCTGATGCCCGAGTCCGCTCGGCCAACCGCGCCCGAGCACATGATCACAATGAAGGGGCCCCTAGCTGAGATGTGGGCCGACGCTCGGGCACGCGTCGCGATGATTCCGCTCAGCAATCTGGCCTATAGCCATATGCAACAGGCTACCGGGGTAAGTATGTTTTCTTAAGTCCTTTACGCATTCCTTCCGGTCGGCTATTAATAATCTTGCTTATTCCAGAGATGGGTGGAGGAGATCGCTGTCTCCAATCGTCTCGCCATGGTGGACGAGGAACTAAAAAGATTAAGGAGCTCGGGCGGCGCGCCTTCTCAGGGTCCTTCTTACGCCGAGCTGCAGAAAGAGCTCAAGAAGACCCAAGCTCTGTTGGCGGCTGAACAAAAGAAGACAACCGACTAGGCGCATACTTTGTCCGAGCTCGATCGACAGGTCAAATCACTTGACCGAAAAATAAGCATGGCGACCGAGCGGAAGAAGACGACCATTGCCGACCTGGAGAAGAAGAATGTTGAGGCTCGGGGCCTGGAGCAAAGAGTTAAGGAGCTGATAGACCAGCTGGCCGGCGAGAAGGCGGCCCGATCGGACGTGGTGACGAAACTTGAGGCTGCCCTGCAAGAACACCAGGTCGCCGCCGACGCCTCCCGAGTGGCCCTCAAAGAATACCAGGAGGCTGAGCCGGGCCGGGTAGCCGCCTTGAGGCTAAATTACATCCGTTCGGTCGAATTCTCTGAAAAAGTCTGCGAACGGATGTACACTGCCTTCGAGCTTGCTATGACTGCCACCACAACTTATTTGAAGTCCAAGGGTCATCTTCCCGACTCTGTCATCATCCCGGCCCAAGACCAAGCAACGCTCCTCGGCACCATCCCTAAGGACATTTATGACTTTCTTGAGTAGAAGTGTTTTATGTAATTCGGCCGCCCAGCCAAAAACTATCCTTGTTTTGTAATTCGACCGCTCGGCCTTAATTTTTCTAATGATATGCTATCCTTTCGCTTGTTTTTTCTTTTGCTAATCAATACGCGTGCTGTCCGCTCGGCTCACCAACTACCGTTGTACATGTTCCCGTACTTCTCCCCGTTATTCGCCTCTCATCCCACTTCTCTTGTGTTCGAAAGGGATTTTTTACGAAGTATTTTGCATAGCTAGTCCGCTCGGCTGAATATATCCTGTTTCGCAAATGGACTTTTCGCTAGATGTTCATGAAGTATTTTTGGTTACTTGGCCGATCGGCAAAACGACTCACAAGTCAACTTCTTTATTGTCTTCTTCCGGCCGGAGCGACTCTCGATTTTTAACGTCGGAGCTCGACGGTCTTCCGATTCGGTTAACGATGCCCTATACTTGTGCTAATTTTCTGATTTGTTACTCCTGCATTTCAAATATACAGCCGAACAGAAAATATACAACATACATTACATTGACGCACCTTTCACCCCGCCCGATAAGGCTGGAGGTGGTTCGCGCTCCATGGTCGATCCAGTTGTCGTCCGTCTTCATCCTCCAGATAGTAGGAACCTGAGCGGAGCTTTTCGATGACTTTAAAGGGGCCCACCCAAGGAGCCTCTAGCTTGCCAACGTCCCCGACCGGCTTTACTTTCTTCCACACTAGGTCACCTACCTAGAACAGTCTAGAAATCACGCGTCGGTTGTAGTTCTGCTTCATTCTTTGCCGGTACGCCATTAGCCGGACGGACGCTTTGGCTCGCTCTTCTTCGATCAAGTCCAACTCCATGTTCCTCCTCTCGGCGTTGTCATCATCATAATTCTGGATCCGGACGAACTCTACGCCAACTTCAACTGGGATAACTGCTTCGCCGTCGTACACTAAATGGAATGGCGTGACTCCCGTTCCCTCCTTTGGGGTCATGCGGATAGCCCATATGACGCCTGGCAGCTCGTCCACCCAACTTCCTCCTATATGGTTAAGTCGAGCCCGAAGAATTCTGAGGATTTCTCTGTTGGTTACTTCCGCTTGGCCGTTGCTTTGGGGATACGTCACGGAAGTAAAGTGTTGTTCAATGCCATAACTTTTGCACAATTCTTCGAGTTGCTTCCCGACGAATTGTCGCCCGTTATCAGATATGAGCCGGCGAGGAACGCCGAACCGACAGATTATATGCTGCCAGATAAACTTTTTGACCATCTGCTCGGTGATCTTCGCCAGCGGCTCGGCCTCCACCCATTTGGAAAAGTAGTCGACCGCCACCAGCAGAAACTTCCGCTGACCGGTCGCCATAAGGAACAGACCCACGATATCCATGATAGAACCTTGAGTATGGCTAGAGGGGGGGGTGAATAGCCTTTCTTGATTTTACACCTACAATTTGTTAGCGGAAGCACAAAAAGAAATGAAAATGAAAAACAATAAGAGAACACGGCTAACTCTTCGATTTACTTAGTCTCCACCTCCTTGAGGTGACTAATCCAAGGCACACACACACCCAAGCAAGCTCCACTAAGATCTTCTCCTTTTCAATCCAAGAGTGATGGTGGAGAAACCTTTACAAGATGATCTCCTCCTTTTACAAGGTTTTGATGAGCTTAGGGAGGAGAGAATAAGAGTAGTAAGACTAGAAGATCACTTGGAAAGCTTAAACAGTAATTTGAATCAGTTAAGTTTTTCTTTCCAAGCTCTCAACTTTATATACAGTATGCTAGAATTCGCGACATCAGTCGACTGCTAAAACATGCAGTCGACTGGTATCACACAACGGCTACTGTTTCAATCAAATCTGTGGAGATCCTGTGCGTCATCATCCCAACGACATTATACCAGTCGACTGTTGAAACATGCAGTCGACTGCACTAGTCGACTGCATGTTTCATCAGTCGACTAGTGGCTGTGGACCGAGCGAATAGAATGCCTCTGTTCGCTCCCAGTCGACTGCATCAGTCGACTGGTGTCCGGAGTTGCTCTTGAAGTCTTTCTCCTCAGCCTTTGTCCCTCAGATGCACTCAAGCCTACAGCTAATCTTCGTGCCATCCTTCACATTGCCTTGAGATTCACTTCCCTTCACTCCGTTTGCTTTTTGTCCGTAGTCCATCGGATGCACCATCCTTCACCAATCTTCAAGAACATGAGCCATGAAACTTTCCAAGCTTGTGTAGTATACCAAGTCATGCACAACTTAAGTACATATTAGAATCAATGTAAAGTCTAACTTAAGCCCTTTGACACACACATCAAAAACAAAGATCACCTATTTAATCCTAGGTCGATTGTATCAACAATCTCTCCATTTTTTGATGTGTGACAATATATTTAAGTTAGACATAAAACCAACTTTGAAAGTTACAATCATAATATAGACATGAAACATAACTTTGATATTTGTTATCATGAAACATAAACTTATGAAAAATATAAACTCATATCTTTGAAGATTGTAAGCATGATTTAAATCATGAACCATAAGGCATAACGAGATCCACACACACTCCCCCTTAACACATACTATATTAAAAACATTATAATCTAAAACTCCCCCTTAACATATGCTCTATCAAAAGTATTTTTAACTTAAACTTGTTGTATCCTCCCCCTTTGACATACATCAAAAAAAATAAGAAGAAACAACAATTTCATCGAACCATGACAATAGTAAACCGAAGCATATGTGTACATGAATAGTTGCAAATAAAAATGCATAATCATAAATTAACAATAATACCAGAAACATAACTACCATGCATAGATAGAAATATAAAAGGTCTTAAACAACATAGGAAAAAGAGTGAATAATATCCAACAACATCAGCATCAATAGTGTTCGAGGTGAGAAAAGATAGGCACTACAAAGCCAAAAAATCACCCGACACCATAGCAACACAACAAACTCCTATGCCGACGCATCATCATGGGAAGATGAAGGAGGAGGGGGGCCCTGGTAGGCAAGATCCCAGCGCCGCATCATATCAAACATCTCTGTCTGCTGCTGGCGAACGCTCCGAAACTCCTCTCGAACAAACTCCTCCAAGTGGTAGACACGCTCCCGCAGCGAGGCACGTGCTGGCTCTGCAGCAGGAACAGGAACATCCTCTGCATCCTCATCCTCATCAGAATCATCCGGGCCAGGGCGGCGACGCCACACCATAATATCGTCACGTGGCTCAAGCTAGGCTAAAGATATCTGGTGAGGTCCTAACTGATCAAAGTCCTTAGACAACTGATGCAAGGCACCCCTAGTGACATCTATTCCTTTATGCACAAAAAATGATGTTAAGACATGGCAGAAAGGCATGTATAACTTCCCCTGGACTGGTCTAGAAAAGTGGATGATAGACTCATAGACTTGAAGAGCAATATCAATGTCAAGACGCTGCTCTAGGGCATACATCAGAACTAGATGAGGAAGACGGATTTTGGCTTGCCCTTTGGTCACGATGGATAGGAGACATGCAATGACAACCTTATAGAGAACGTAACTGGGGGCTGACATGCGGGTGACATCAAAAATACATTTAAGTGGAGGCCTAGGAACATGGAAATAATGCTGATGAATCAGATCAACAGAGACATGAGAGAGTGTATCAGATAGAGGCTCCTCAACCTGAGGAAAGCATGTAAAGGTACTAGTAGACCGCCTACACCCTAAGAATGACTTCAATATCTCAGGGGTGAAGCTAATGAATGTCCCGCCAACCATAGTGACATATGCATGACACTCAGTACTAGATGAACACAGATTATTATAGAATTCCTTACATAGGTCTAAATTGACAGTAGTTGTGCAATGAAATAACTTTTCTAAACCATAATGCACATTGATGTCAACGATTTCAGGAGCAATTCTAGTGAAATATGGACGATTGAGATAGCGACAACTCATCATTTTGAAGTCGGTGTTCTCAAACCGAGTACGGCAAGCCACAGAGGGAAACAACCCTCCAGAAGGCGCCGGAGGGGGCTGCCGAGTGGGCTGCCGAGAGGTACCCGCTTCACTCGGACGCTTTTGTCTAACTCTAAACCATGCATATGCAATAACCATGCCAAGTACCAGTCAATCATGAAGGGAAACAACAAAGAAACAACACATAGAAGACTTTTAGGCAAGAATCAACCCCAAAACAATAGAACAAACAAGGAAGAAGGTATTACCGACGCTCCATTGTGCCGGGGAATCGTCAAACGACAGAGAGATGGCAAGAACCACAACCCAAACCTCGAAGGGGTGGCTAAACCTTGTTCCAGGCGGCAAATGAGAGAAGGAACGGAAGGGAGAGCGAATCCGAAAGGTTGGAAGAGTATTTAGAGCCACAAAATGGTGGAAGATGTCGGGAAGAAGGGGTAGGAGGTGAGAAATAGCGGGCGGCTGCGAAAAACTAGGGTTTCTGCCGCCGCCCCAATCTGGCGGCTTATATGAAATCGAGGGCGTCAGTCGACTGCTAAAACATGCAGTCGACTGATGCAGTCGACTGCGCCCCAGAGTAAAAACATACAGAACCATTCTGTATGGTCGAATAGTGCTACTAGTCGACTGCATCAGTCGACTGACCCAGTCGACTGATGCAGTGACAGGGGACTGGCACACAGATGGAAGAATCAGGAACCGAGTTTTGAAAAATCACTAGATATTCTCTAGACCTTTAAAAATACCCAAAATTCGTGGAGTGATCTGTTATGTGAATATTTACTTGGGGAAAATAGGTATCCAAGTGGATACAAGCCAACCTATAAAATAGATACAAACTTGATAACCATTAAGATTACAAAGATAGAACCTTGAGCCAAAGTACTAGTTTGAGTTTTTCCTTAGAATGATTTACCTAGCCAAATCTGAGTATATCTCAAGGAGTCATTTATATGATAATTTTGTAATGAATTTATAAATTAATGTCCTCATGGCCATATTTGTTTCAAAAATTTTCAATCATATTCTAGGAGCAAAGAGCACATTGATCGTGCACAAGCCTTCCCAATGATTGGTCCAATGAAGGATTGATATCTCTAGACGTCATTTTGGCTCACAATAATGCATCATAACTAACATGATGAGCCAAATGCATCTTCCTAATATCTCACATCATGTTTGAATACATTCAAGTCATCCTCGTTGTGAGATGCATTCAAGTATGTATTTAGCTTTTGAATTTATGTGATCATGAAAAGCTAAATCTATTATTCTACAAGGCACAAACCAAGCTCTCGTCTAATAGAGATAAACTCCGCTTCGGGTAATGGTTTGGTAAAAATATCGGCAAGATTAGATTTGGATTCAACATAAAGTAGTTCAATGTCTCCTCTTACCACATGATCTCTAATGAAGTGGTGTTTTACCTCAATGTGCTTTGTTCTAGAGTGATGTACCGGATTTTTGGTTAAATTAATGGTGCTCACATTATCACATAAGACCTTGACTTTAGAATAATGTAGCTCATAATCCTCTAAGGCATGCATCATCCAAAGCAATTGGGCTACACAACCACCCATTGCCACATACTCGGCCTCGGTTGTGGACAATGCCACACAAGGTTGTTTTCGACTACTCCAACTTACAAGAGAAGGTCCAAGAAATTGACATCCACCGCTAGTACTCTTTCTATTCAATTTGCAACCCGCATAATCGGAATCGATATACCCAATTAAGTCAAAATTTCTAGTTCTAGGGTACCAAAGCCCCACATTAAGAGTGCTCTTGATGTATCTCAAAATTCTTTTTACCGCTACTAAATGTGACTCTTTAGCACATGATTGGTATCTTGCACACATTCCAACCGCGAATAATATATCCGGTCTACTAGCGGTTAGGTATAGCAAACTACCAATCATGCTCCTATATTGCTTTGGATCCACTAACTTTCCTTCTTGATCACTATCTATCTTGGTGTTTGTCCTCATAGGGGTAGTTGCTCCTTTAGCATTTTTCAACCCAAATTCTTGATAAGTTCTTTAGCAAATTTGGATTGGTAAACCTAGGTTCCCTCATTAGTTTGTTTGACTTGTAATCCCAAAAAGAAACTTAATTCTCCAACTAGACTCATTTCAAACTCGCTTTCCATGTGTTTGATAAAATCATGAAGAAGATCATTATTTGTTGAGCCAAAGATGATGTCATCAACATAGACTTGGGCAATGAAAATGTCTCCATCTTTAGATTTTAAAAACAATGTTGGATCAATTGTTCCCCTCCTAAAGCCCTTAGAGATTAAAAAAGATGAAAGTCTCTCATACCAAGCCCGGGGAGCTTGTTTTAAACCATATAATGCCTTTTTAAGTTTATAAACATGGTTTGGATAATCCATATTCTCAAATCCGGGTGGTTGCTCTACATAAACTTCTTCCTTAATGAACCCATTTAGAAAAGCTGATTTTACATCCATTTAGTGAAGTTTGAACCTCATATAGGCGGCATATCCTAATAGTATCCGAATGGACTCTAATCGTGCTACCGGAGCATATGTTTCATCATAATCAAGTCCTTCTACTTGATTGAAACCCCTAGCTACCAACCTAGCCTTATTCCTAGTGACTCTCCCTTTATCATCCAACTTGTTTCTAAAGACCCATTTAGTTGTGACAATTGTACTATCATTTGGTCTTGGAACCAACTCCCATACATCACTTCTTTCAAATTGATTCAACTCTTCTTGCATTGCTAGAATCCAATCTGTATCAAGCAAAGTGTCATCAATTGTTTTTGGTTCAAGTTGTGATATTAGAGCAATTTGACTAGTGTGATCCCTAAAGTATGACCTAGTCCTTACCCCTTGTGCAACATCTCCAACTACTTGATTAATAGGATGATCTTGATGATGCCTTAAGATCCTTGAGGTTATAGAATCATCATCTTTGGAAGGATCATTGTTTACATTGTTTCTTTCATCATCCGAACCATCTCTTCCTCCCCCTTGATCAATACCCCCTAAATGTAGATTTTGTAATCCTTGAGTAACGTCTTGATTTGGTTCACTTATATCCTTATCAATAGGGGATTTCCTAGGGTAAGTACTAGTGGATTCATCAAACTCAACATTGGATGAGTCCTCAATTGTTTGAGTCCTTTTGTTGTATACTCTATATCCTCGACTAGTAGATGAGTATCCAACTAAAATTCCCTCATTGGACTTGGCGTCAAATTTTCCTAAGTCATCTTTAGTATTAAGAATATAAACCTTACAACCAAAGACTTTAAAATAGTGAATTGTAGGGATTTTGCCATTCCATAATTCAAAAGGTGTTTTACCTAAAAACTTATGAATCAAGACACGATTTTGAATATAACATGCGGTATTAACCGCTTCGGCCCACAAGTAACTAGGTAAAGAGTATGCATTAAGCATGGTCCTAGCCGCCTCTTGTAAGGCTCTATTTTTCCTCTCCACTACACCATTTTGTTGAGGTGTTCTTGGACAAGAAAATTCATGCTTATAGCCATTTTCTAAGCAAAATTTAGAAAAGTTCAAGTTTTCAAATTCTCCACCATGATCACTTCGAATTCTATCAATCTTGAGATTCTTTTCATTTTCTACCCTCTTGGTAAACCCGATAATTGTTTCTAAAGTTTCCCTCTTTTGTTTCAAGAAATAAACCCAAGTATATCTAGAATAATCATCTACTATCACCAAACAATATTTGTTACCTACCAAAGAGGGTGTTCTATGACAATCAAAAAGATCCAAATGCAATAACTCTAATGGCAATGAAGTGCTAGTTAAAGTTTTACTTTTGTGTGATGACCTTGATTGCTTACCCTCTTGACATGCATCACACAATTTGTCCTTGATGTACTTGATCTTTGGTAGTCCCTTTACTAGCTCCATCTTGGCTACCTTGGCTATGTTTCTCATGTTGATATGTCCAAGTCTTCTATGTCATAACCATCCTTCCTCTTCTTTTGATATTAAACATTTAATAGGAGGATTAGAAGCATATGAAAGATCAATATAATAAAGATTTGCTTTTCTAAATCCGTTTAGTACAACATTCTCAAAATTTTTGTGCTTAACTAAACATTTATCGGGATGAAACTCAACATTATATCCGGCATCACATAATTGGCTAACACTAAGCAAATTAAACCTCATACTTTTAACCAATAGGACTTTATGAATAGTAATTTTAGATAATACCTCAATTGTACCTTTACCTATAATCTTGAGCTTTCCACTATTCCCAAATGATACCATTCTCTTCTTTATATAATTTATTATGGAGAACTTGCTCACATCACCGGTCATATGTCTTGAGCAACCGCTATCCACAATCCACATACTTGCATCCTTCTTCTCTACCTAAGAAACATAAAACACACAACTCTTTGGTACCCATGCATTAGATTCGGAAATATCATTCAAATATTTCTTAGGCACCCAAGCTTGTTTTACCTTCCCTTTAAGATTTTTCGTAACTTTGTTCCTAAGTGCATCATTCCTAGTACCATTGATTAGAGACATATAAGCAACTTCCTTTTCCTTAGGTCTATATCATATTCCGGCTTTGTTGTAAATGGCTCTTTGATCTCTAATGATCATATCTAGATACTTTGATCCATTTGTGAATTTTTCTAAACATGCTCTTAATTCAATCACATCATTCTTCAATTTCTCATTTTCTTCCTTGAGCATATTTGACTCACTAGACATGCATGCATCAACTTTAATGGTCCTAAGCTTTCCCTTCAAGGTTTTTACCTTAGATTGTGATTTGACAAAAGTATTTTTGAGATGAGCAATGGTTTTATAGAGAAATTCTACTTTGGGAGATTCTTTTACCTCATCATCATCACTTGATGATGATTCCTCACTTGATGACTCTCCATTTGATGAATCCTCTTCACTTGACACTTCTTCTTGACTTGACTCTTCTTTGTCATCTTCAAAAGCCATAAATGTCATATGTCGAGTAACATGACATAGCTCATCTTCATCCGATGAGTCAATACTTGGTGTATCCCATGTAGCTTGAGCCACCATGGCTTCCTTCTTCTTTTTCTCCTTTTTCTTCTTCTCCTTTTCTTCTTTCTTCTTTAGTTCCGGGCAATTTGGCTTAATGTGTCCTTTCTTGTTACATCCATAACAAGTCACATTAGTGTTAAAACTTGAACTTTGACTACTTTTACCTTTTGAGGGTTGAAACATTTTCTTCACATCCTTTCTTGTGAATTTTCTTGATCTTCCCATCATCTTTTTGACATAGTGAGCCACTTCACTCGCCGACATTTCATCATCACTATCTGATGACTCTTGTTCAGATTCGGATGATGAGGATTCTATCTTCTTTTCTTTCTTCTTTTTCTTTTCCTTCTTTTCTACAATAAGAGTCATACCTTTCTATTTTGAAACCATATTAGCTTGTTCATAAAGTTCAAATTCATAAAATAATTCATCCAACTTAACTAAGGAAAGATCTCTAGAAACCTTATACGCATCATTTTGAAGTGTATACTGAAAGCCTAAGCTTTGTAAACATTCATTATGAATAAAGAATCACATTTGGTCAAATTGTCTACATTTAGTTGTAGTTGTTCAATTAATTTATACTGTAGATAACATAGTATATGGTGTCACATGCAGAAGATGATGTTATCAGTACCTTATAAATTATAAACAGTAGCTCATGACCAAAATGGAAAGGAACAAACCATTAGAAGGTCGTAGTGTAATTAGGTATCAATTTATCTTGATTGTATAATTACACTAGTACACTTAGAGTGTATTGAGTAGGACCATTTGAGGTCGTTTCTTTTATACTGATTTTATAAAGAAACAAAGACCTCGGTTATTATGGAAGTGTGTGCTCTTAATCCTGATATAATAACAAGCACATATATTTGATATTTATTTCTTTAATTTATCAATGGGTGAGATTTAGTTCGATGAATCAATAAGCCCGATAAGTTGGGAAATGATATCACTTATAGTGTGTGTTATTGATTATAGAAGGAAACTGTGTCCTAGTAATCTAGGTTGAGAATGTCCCCAAGAGGAGCTCATAAGGATTGTCATGTTAAACCCTGCAGGTGGACTTAGTCCGACATGACAATGAAGTTGAGTGGTACTACTCTTGGAGCTAGATATTAATTAAGTGAGTTGTCAGTAACTTACTTAATTAGTGGACATTTGTTATCTTAAACACAGGGAGACTAACACACTCATAATAAGAAGGAGCCCAAAAATGTAATTTGGGATTGGTGTGGTAGTTCAATAATAGTTCTCTAGTGGAATGAATTATTATTGATAAAATTAAGTTGTGTGTTCGGGGCGAACACGGGATGCTTAATTTTATCGGGAGACCGAAACCAATTCCTCCTCTCGGTCCCTATCGTAGCCTCTTATTTATAGAGTACTATACCCACCTTCTATACCCACCTAAAGGGGGCCGGCCAAGCTAGCTTGGAATCAAGCTAGGGCCGGCCTAAGCATGGTTTAGGGTGGCCGGCCCTAGCTTGAACCCAAGCTAGAGAGGGCCGGCCATAATTAAATTAAAAAGGATTTTTAATTTTAATTTTTATTATGTGGAAGATATAATTTATTAAAGAGAATTAAAATTAAAATATCTCTCTTAAAAAGATCTACAAAAGATTAAAGAAAGAGATTAGATCTCTTTCCTTATTTGTAAATTGAAAAGATATTTTATTTTTTCTCTTTAAAAATTATTCACATGATTGAAAATTAAAATTATAGAAATTTCTTTTTATCAACCATGAAGGGATTTTAAAGGGAAATTTTATTTTTTAAAATTTCCAAAGACAAATAAGGAAGTTTTAATTGTTGATTAAAAATTGGCTTATTTGTTCTCCATGAGGTGGCCGTCCACAATTCAATTAATTAGGAAATTTTATTTATTTTTTCTTAATTAATTATTATCAAATAAAGTTAAGGAAATTTTATTATAAATAAATTTCCTTATTTGACAAAGCCAAGGAATATAAAAGAAGGGGTAGGAGTGCATTCATGAGGTACAACTTCTATTATTTCTCTCCCTCTCTTATTCCTTGGTGTGGCCGGCCATCCTCTCTTTTCCTCTTCCTCTTTGTGGTGGCCGAACCTCTCTCTCTTCCTTTGGAGCTTTTGTGGTGGTCGGATACTACTTGGAGAAGAAGAAGAAGAAGGAGAGAAAGCTTGCATCCCTTGGAGCTTGGTTGGTGTTTTTCTTTCATCCTTGGTGAAGC
This sequence comes from Zingiber officinale, assembly GCF_018446385.1. Lineage (NCBI taxonomy): Eukaryota > Viridiplantae > Streptophyta > Magnoliopsida > Zingiberales > Zingiberaceae > Zingiber > Zingiber officinale. The sequence goes on from NC_055988.1 coordinate 166,892,708, forward strand.
TTTCTTTGTGTTAGCCGAACCTAGCTAGGAGGAGAAGAAGGTTCATTGGTGGTTTCTCATCTCGGAAGATCGTTTCCCACACAACGTCCGAGGTTAGAAGAGGAATACGGTAGAAGATCAAGAGGTTTTCTAAAAGGTATAACTAGTAATTTTACTTTCCGCATCATACTAGTTATTTTTGGAAATAATACCAAATACAAGAGGCTTACGTTCTAGTATTTCGAATATGTTTTTCGAAGTTGTGTTTTTTTTGTTTTATTTATCCTTGTGATTTGATTATTCTTTTCGGTTAACCTAAAGTTATTTTAGGAAATTAAATATTAGATTTCTATAAAAGGTTTTGTCTAGTCGGTGGTGGTTGCTCCCATATCCAAGAAGGTCATGTGCCTCGCCACGTCAGTACTGGGAACCAATTATGGAAATTAATATTTAATGGAATTAATAACTTAAGGTGATTTGGGTCGAACGTGTTAAGTTCCGCAGGAGATCCAAGTCAAAACCTAAAAGAACAAATAGATTAAGTTTTGGATCAAACGTGTTAAGTTCCGCAGGCGATCCAAAATTTAATTTAAAAGAACACATGGTAGCTAGGAAAAGGTTCAGACTTTTGTACAAAATTTTTGTACAGTGGAACCTCTAGGCTTTCCGATTAGCAACCAACAATTGGTATCAGAGCTAGGGTTTTACCTCTGTGTATTTGGTATTAGTTTAATTATGCATATGTCATACATAATTTAGGCAGGTTAATAGTAGGATGTGCTAACTTTGTGGATGCAGGATCCAACTATTATGGCTTATATTTATTATGTGTGTGATTGGACCCTTGGACATGTCAAGGGCATTTTATTGTGTGTGCATGATTATATTATAAAATACAGCAGGAGCTGTATTTAGTTTTATTATGATTTTATTTTTGATCTAGTTACATGTACATTCCTTTTATGGAATATAGGATCGATGGATGTAAATTTTGTTTTATGTTCGATCTAGTTTACATGTACATTCCTTCGAGGAATATAGGATCAAAATGTAAAATTCTATTTATGTCACGGATCGAATCTTGCAAAGCGTGGAACCTTCTAAGGAAAAGAGGCGCAGCGGAACTAGGAGCAAGATGGATGCGACAGCTAGACCCGGTGGAAGTGGCCAAATATGGCAGCAGCTTGGGATGACAACACACGGAGGACAACAAGAGATAAAAGCCATAATAGTTGAAAATTAGATTTTCTATTTATTGCTTTTATATTGTGCTGTGTGTGCATGTTAGTTTACATATTTAGTAGGCTAGCATAGTTAAAATTCCTCATTTATAAATAACTAAGTGGGAGAGGGATTTTAAAGTAAATCTCATGGTCTCCATTACTGGTTTGTAAGTGATGCAAACAAGCTTGCGCGTTGGCTCTAAGTGCCTTCCTCCATAACGGATGAGCTTGTTTGTGGATCACTAGAACAGACTTCCATTTTTGGATGACTATAGGAAGTTAATTAAGAGCGTGTGATCTTCCCCAACGGAAGGGGCATAATCTTATTAATGGACTTAGTGTCAAGTAATGGTATACACTTAGACACATCTAATAGTATCCTCCCCATCGGAGTCACTGCTATTATTTGTGTGACCAAATGATACCAACTATTAATTTTATTTGTCAAAAAGTTAGGTTGACAAGATAATAAAATTAATGGGTTAAACCCCTCCTTTTACAAATGTTGAATTTGTATACGTCCACACTAACGTGGCATGCAAAATTCACGGTGTTTGAGGTGTTGGTGAATTTAAATAATATTGTTTGAGGAATCAATATTTTTTTAAATTCAAAAGTTTTTGATCAAATATTTGATCAAAGACAGATCAACTATTAATTTTATTCGTCATAAAGTAAAGTTGATGAGATAATAAAATTAATGAATAAAATCTCCTCTTCGATTTTGTATACGTCCACACTATCGTGGCATACAAAATTCATGGAGATTTTTAAGGAGTTGATCTTGACCAAGTATTTTTGTGATTCTTAGGATTTAAAATGTTTGTCAATCCCCTAGTAGTCATACTATAAGAAAGACTTAGTAATCCCAATTGTAATGATTGGAAATAGGACTTGGACATTAAGGTAGATTGTCTTAGAACTAAGAACAATATAGGTGTATTTAATTCATTAGTTGAAACATGTTTAGTGGTGTTATCTACCAGAACCTGGAGTGTAGATACAGATGCCATTAATCATGTCCGCAATTCATTGCAGGATTCCAGGAAACCCGGCAACTAAATGAAAATTAAAACACCGTCTACATGGGCACTACTGTAAAAATGGTAGCTGTTGCAGTGGAAGATGTTTATCTTTTGATAAGAATAAAACATGGATTTTTGAGTAATTGTCTTTACGCACCAAGTTTAGAAAGAACTAGTTTTCAGTTTTTAAACTATTCAAAGAACTTGATATTCTGCCTCTTTTAATAACAAAGTTGTTATTAAAGAAAAAGAGGGAAGTTATCTGTTCTGGTACGTTGGTTGACAATTTATAAATCCAATAACTCTCACGATGCAACAAATGGAAATTAGTAACACATCTTCTAACTTTAAGAGAAAGTAACCTTCGAAAATGAACCAATTATATCTTTGTCTTCTAAGGCTAGGTTATATTAACTTGAGTAGGATTCATTGGTAGCTGATGAACTTTTGGGTTCATTAGTAGTGGAAATCTTTCCAACCTACGAGTCTTACTTGGAAGGAAAAATAACAAAGAAGCTTTTAAGTCTAAGGGGTATGGAGTCAAAGATATATTGGAATTGGTTCATTCTGATTTGTGTGATCCTATGAGCATCCAGGCAAGAGGTTGTTTCAAATATTTCATCTATTTTATAGACAACTATTTGAGATACGGATATATTTACTTGATGTGCCGCAAGTCTAAGTGCTTTGATTAGTTCAAAGAGTACGAGGCTGATGTGGAGAAACGACAAAGTAAAAGTATCAAGACACTACGGTAAGATCGTAGTGGCAAGTACCTCTTGGGAGAATTTAGGAGTCATTTATCAGAAGTAGGGATTCAATCCAAACTAACTGCACCTGGTACACCCAACATAATGGTGTAGGAAAAGGAAGGTATAGGACTCTTATGGAAATAAGTAGATTGATGAGTTATTAAGAATATTATCAAAATCATTTTAAGGATATACTCTGGAAACAGGAGTGAATATAGTACCTTCTAAAGTCAGAACTCTCTACTCATATAGAATTGCTGAATAGGCGTAAGCCTATTTCGAAGCATATTCGGATTCGGGTAGTCCAGCACATATGCAGAAGAGAGACAATGATAAGTTGGACAGGAATTCACTTGTTTGTGGGTTATCCTAGTGAAATGAAAGTAGGTTTATAGTCTTAAAATCGAAGGTCATTGTTAGCATCAATGACCGATTTTTAGAAAAGGACTATGTAATAAACCATGTGCCCATAAGAAAATTTGTTCTTAAGGAAATAATAAAAGGCATGTCTAATCTAGTACCAACTGTACAAGATGAGATACCACAAGGAAACTGCAACACGTATCACAAATGATACACAATTACAGAAAGTGTCTTGTCGTAGTGGGAGGGTTGTTTGGCAACCTAAAAAGATTCATGTTTTGGGAGAGTTTTTGGACTCGATCCCTGGAGGACATGAACCTGATCTCCGGACATATGACGAAGCACTCCAAGATAAAGATGCAATATCTTAGCAAAGAGTAATGAATAACAGAATTAGAATATATGTATTCTAATAAAATCTGGAAGCTTATAGAACCACCAAATTGTGTAAAAGCCTTTGGGTATAAAAAGGTCTATAATAGGAAAAGAGGGATAGACAGAAAGGTAGAAATTTTCAAAGCAAGGCTAGATGAAAAAGGAAAATTTTTCACTGGTAGCCATGCTTAAGTCTATCCGGATTCTTTTATCTATTTGGCAAGTGGATATCAAGACAGTATTCCTTAATGAAAGTCTTGAAGAAAGCATCCATATAAAGCAGCCAGAAGGGTTCATTGCAAAGGGCTAAGAGCATCTTGTGTGCAAGCTCAATCAGTCTATGGACTGAGGCAAAGCTTCAAGGTCTTGGAACATCCGGTTTATCAAAGTAATCCAGATCTATGGATTTAGT